>NW_020955366.1:4488-6738 GCF_003031625.1 Empidonax traillii | reverse complement strand
AGAAGCCATGGAATAAGCTTTAATCCCAAGTCAAGATCAAGAGATTCAAAGGTTGCACAACCCAAAAGAATACATTTTTTTTCTAATATTATGATCACTCTTACAAAATGTGTCTATAAACTACTAGCAAATATTCAGCATGTTCCTGATATCAAGGACTTAAGGACAGCATTTTCTAACAGATAAATAGCAAGTCCATCTACATATTCAGGAGGAGCCACCTTCAGCCCAAATTTCTCAGAACCTTAGAAAAGAACCATTGACAAGGAACTTTCAAGTCTAAATACACTTTGCCTCTTTCCTAATGGCCACCTCTCGATAATGTTTTGAGTGTTTTCTGATTTCATTCCTCCTTGAGCTGAACAAATATGCCCAGACAGACCTATCTGTCTGAGTCCTTGCTCTGGTATCAAAGGGTTTGTGTGACTGAGTTTATTGCAACAAATAAAAATCAATGCATTTTAAATGGAATATTATTTCCACCTGAATTACCGTAGATACAGATGTGGAAAAAATATTAGTCACAGCTTGCTGAATGGTAGGCATTTTTGCAGCTCTGTGACTAACACTTCATGAGCAAACAACTGCTTCCATGCAAATAGAAAACCTCAGTGTCCCCAAGTACATAGAAACCATCATTGCAGAATGGGAATGACTCACATTAATGCATCGCATTTCATAACAGCCCTGTGAGATACAAAATTGTCAGATGCTAGGGATGTGAGACACAGAGATTAAATGATTTAACTAACTCCCATAGACTGCTTTTTGACAGAGCCAGAATATTAACTCAGAATTTCTCAGTCCCTATCTAATATTTTAATTTCAACATTAGCATTAGCAATATTTGAGTGACCTCTCTTCTCAGCACAGTGATAGAGGAGGCAATGGGCCATTAGGGATTGCTGCAGATACCAAATCCCCCCTCCAGGAAGGGCTTTGCTTCTTTTTCTTCAATCTGTGCACACACTGGGCATAACAAGACCAGGCACATAAACATAGAACAGCACTGTCAGGCCTCCAGCTATTGGACAAAGTGTTAAACAATTTTTAATATGTAGATGAGGCTTTGGCTTTCCTTTGAATCTGGCAGACGAGACTTTCAGCAGCATAATGTCCAACAGGATCAGACTGGAGCCTTGCTTTGCCCTTCATCACAGAGAAACTTCCCACCTGCTCTTTCCCTTGCTCCCTGAGATCTCTGCCTGCTGTAGCCTCACCTTATCCAGCTGTGCAGCAAATTTTGCGTGACACGACTGTGTGGCTCAGGCCATTTGCCTGCAATTCTCAGTGTCTGTGCCACATTTCTGGCTGGTTCACTGATTTTTCTGAGGCTTTCTTCCCTCCCTGTTGTTTCTGGGGCAGAAAAAAGCACTGTTACCCTGGTATTCACTGTGGTGAAGGGCATGGCAGTCCCTGCACAGCACTGGGCACGTACAAGTTATCACAAAGAACCCCTGATGTGTTTGTTTTACAAGCCAGTCCTTTGGAGAAATAGATGAAGGTTTTTTTTTTCTTCCTAGGATAGTTCTAATTTGTCTCTAGATTGGAGTAACAAATAAACAGAAACGAACCTGCCATGTGCAATCTCTTCAAAAGAGGTTCAGAAGCTGGATTTTAATTGTTTTAGTTCTTAAGCAAGCAACATTGGCTGCATAAAACTATAAATCACTGGGTTTTAAGGACTTACATAATATTTTGTCACTGTGAATACAGGAAAAGGCAACAGATAAAAAGACTTAATCTGTGCAGCAGCTATTTATTTCTTCATCCCATTTATTTGCAGTATTCAGCAAAATGAATAAAAGTTTCCAGGCTACCTTGCTGAGATCACTTTCAAGTTTACTGAGCTTTTCTGCCTTGAACTGTGTATCAGATCAAGAAATATTCTCTGAAATATTTGTAGAAACCTTTGGAAAACAATGGTTTTGGTACATCTACCAACATACCAGTGGTTGTCTGATTCCAAGAGCTACAGCCCAATCTCATACTGACTTGAATAATGTTCAGCTAGTTCCAGTATTTATCAGCCTGTACAAAAGCTGGGGTTTTTAAAATTATTTTAACCTATGTCAAGATCTCATTATTTTGAACTGGCTGCTACAACTTCAGAGCTGCATTGGAAGTTTGTTTTTTTTTCCTTTTTTCCTTAACTAAATACGTGGGTTTGCTAAAGCCAACCTGTTTAAAAGGAAGGTATTGATTTAAAGTTTTTGATGAAAAAGTTCCTGGGAACTATGGTTATTTCTC
>NW_020955366.1:0-3563 GCF_003031625.1 Empidonax traillii | reverse complement strand
TAAAGAATCCAAAAAGACCCATTCATTGTAGGTAGTCAAATTGCTCAATGTTGAAAAGGAACCAGGAAACAATTCTATAAAATGTGAGATTAGTTATGACTAATAACCTGAACAGAAATTCAAGCTTATGAGCCACTGGTATGTCTTCCAGCATGTATGAAACCTACTATCTAATGTATCACAGTATTTCCAGAAGGATGCTGGTTTGAGAGCAAGCCTTGCTTTTTTGAAGACACATTCATAATATGTTTTAAATGAGAAACATCTATGAATTAGCTACAGTACAATTTTCTATGCCACTATCTGTTTGTATGAAGAAAGCTTTTATATCTAATCACTGATGTATAGAGCAACTTTGTGCTATCCCATCTTTGTGCCTTTATTCTCTGCTAAATCTGGTCGCTTTAGAGGGTTTTTGCGTTTCTGGTCAAAACAATTACAATTTATAGAGGTATCTTTTGTGTAACTTCTGGAGAAAAGCAATTTAGCCTGCAGTAGATTAGAGGGTTTAGATGTTCAGCACAATCCTCAGTCCCAATGGAGAAGCAGTCTGCATACCAAGGAAAGAAAACACTAATAATTCAGGGAACCCACGCCAAAGGCCAACATGTCTGCTATTTTTACTGTCACGGGTGACCAGACTTTGAATAAGTTGAATTCATGCTTAGAAATCTGCTTCAATACTTCAAGCTCAGATGACTGAAATAAAAATATTGTAATCAGCAGTAGGTTACAATAAACTGCCTTTCATTAGAATAGATGAAGAGGTTGCAAGTAAGTCAGATCTTACATTGAAATGTCAAATGGCAGCTGACATCATTCACCATGGAATTGAAAGCTGCTTATAATGCAAGAAGAGAAATGTAATTTCAACCTATTTCAATGTAAATTCATCTTTAAGGGCCATTACATAAAATAATCTTTAGAAATGTGGTTCTGAACATGTCCAGAAATGGCTATTAGAATCTTTGCAAAATGACATCTTTACTTGATGAAGGGAAGTTTGCATAACCCAATATGAGAGCTGTTCACAGCCCTGGTAAAATTAATACACAGGGGGGTAATTTTCAAGTCAAGGTTTTTGATTTTGTGTATTATGCAGGGACAACAGTGGTGATCTGAGGAACTTACTACTTTATCATCTGTAAATTAGGAGATAAAGCTGCATCCTGTGCACACACCTGCATAATCTATAGCAAATGAATGTATAGGTCTGACTGAAAAACAGTAACTCTTTTCTGAGGAACCTTTTAAAGGGAATTTTGTCTCTATCACTCTTTCATATTCTCCCAGCTTTTAAACTTCCCTATTTTTTTACATGAACTGCTAGAAGCTTTGTATATCAGCAATGTTTACATCATAGAGTATCTTCCCTTGTTACGACCACTTTAACTCATGTTTGGCTGCATCCCAGGAGTGGAGCAAGCCTTTCTTCCCACACAGATAATTAACAGCAGTCTAATTTCTCAGCAGAGAAATCTCATCTTTGTCAGCACTGGGACTCATCAGACCATTTTCTCATACCCAGACATTGGCAAGCATGTAAGCCTAGAAGACAGCAGAGAAATGGCTGTCATATATTGTTGTTCTGAAAACTTAGCAGAAAGCCCTTGCTTACCTCCCATAATTAACAGAGAAGAGCCCCTGGTGGCTCTATCACACTGCTAGCAAATAGAAAGAGATAGGGGAAAATAAATCTGCCCTGCATGTGCTTGGCATTGTGCAGTTCACAGCTGAAGGCCAGTGGCAGAGGCAGGAATGAACTGCTCAGGTCACGTGTGAGATCTAAATGAAGCCCATCGCTGGTATTTTTAACTGTCAGCACATAGAAAAAGAGGACTGAAAAGATGACAGTCTCTTAGAGAGCTCTGATTCAGTTAGATCTGGCCAACAAGTAGGATCCTTGGATCAAAGCCTCCTTGCTCTTCGCCAGTACTCGGAGTCCTTGGCACTGCTCTGGGGTGGGGGGGCCCTCTGGGCACCCTCTGTGCCAGTGACAGCGACCAGGGAAGGGAGTGGCTCTCACTGCACACCACAGTCCCTGCACAGGGGGTTTGCCTGCAACTCCTGCCTGCCCTCCACCCCTGCCCACAGCCCAGCCTGGCCCTGCTCCAGCACTGCCTGGGCCGTGCTGGGGCACCGGGAGCTATTTTGGCAGCACTGTGGGATTCAGGCAGCAGCCGGTCCTTCTACATCTCCTGGTGGCCAGGGGAAGACAGAGCTACAGTGATTGCTCTGGAGAAAATTGTACTTCTGCACTGGCCACACGTATGTCCCTGTACAAACACATGCTGGAGCTTTATCTGGAAGCCCAGGTTTTGGTAAGATACTTCTGACAAGCCCAAACATTGTTTACCGAAAGGTTTCTCTCTTCTGATAACCCTAATTTCTCATCCTAAGTTGGAGCCCAGTTAAGAGTTGTTTTACCATTCACAACATAATTTTTAAGTACCCATCACCTTCCCAGTTCCCCTTCTCCAGCATAACCTGGAGTTCAGGGATCATATAACATGAAATCAGGAAAAGCAAGGCTTTCAATACTTTGAGCTGAACTTTCTTTTAGCAATATTGTTCATATCCATAGTCACTCAGATAATAAATGAAAGTCAGTCATGTTTGGAGCAAAAATCACTGTCATGAATAATTGAAACACTGAAATAAAGATTTCACTAGTGCTATTTTCCTTTGTTTGCTTAAAAAAAAACATAAAGTGAAGAAGGAACAAAGCAGGGAAGAGAATATTAATTTACAAGATTTCAGACTGTACTGAAAAATTAGCAGGGATGTATGAAAAGCTGATAACTTTTAGCTCCAGCACACCAGCCTGTGGGGCAAGTACAGTGAAACACAGAGAGCAAATCAAATAATTGTGCAGGAACAGCACATCCAGCAGCAAAGGGATCTGCAGTACAGCAACTCAGATTATGCTGAATGAAAATAGAGGAAGACAGAAAGAAGGACGAGGAAGAGATGTAGAATAATGCATTCACCTCTTCGACTGTTTCAGTTAAATCTGAATTGCTAACACGGAGGGGGGAATCATTCCCTACCTCATTCATCACCGCTCCTGCCATGCTCACAACGTGTTTTAACTGCTATTACAGTAATTGAATGAATGAGGCTGTTTCCAAAACAGATCTGATGTGTTGATGCGGGAAGTTGAACGGCAACAATCTAATCGAGCAGACTCGCGAACGGAGTGGCAGCCGGGGAGCTGCCGCTGCCAGCCCAGCCCAGCCCGGCCCATCTCATCCCATCCCATCCCATCCCATTCCATTCCATTCCATTCCATTCCATTCCATTCCATTCCATTCCATTCCATTCCATTCCATCCCATTCCATCCCTGCCGGCCGGCGCTGGGAGCGCAGGGATGCGCTGACACCTGCCGGCCGCCCCTGCCCCGGTTCAGCTCCGGGGTTCGCTGCGCTGCAGCGCTTTGGCCCAGTTCTAAAAACTGAAAAGCATCAGGTGTGCAGATCGGATCCCTCGGGGACTTGTTTGGTTTGATTCTTTCTCTCCTTTTCTTTTTTTCTTTTTTCTTTTTTTTTTTTTTTTTTCCCCT
>NW_020955365.1:1095344-1107878 GCF_003031625.1 Empidonax traillii | reverse complement strand
TTTTTTTTTTTTTTTTTTTTTTTTTTTTTTTTTCCCCGTGAGGGCGACACGTTCACTTATTTTTGCAGGATGGAAAGTCTTGTGTGTGCCCCGCGTCTCCGACTTAATGATCACGCGGCATTGTTTTGTGTATTGAGAGTGAGGTCTGATGAAGGAGTTAATTTGCGTCTCGTGTTGGTGGACCCATGAAGAACTACATTGCTCCACGTGTTTTTAAAGATACGACATAGGTTTGATTATTCTCATGGTCTTACTTTGTTGAAACATAACAAAAACACTTTTGCTGTTTCTTTACATAATACTACTTTTTAAACAGCATGTGTTCTGGAGAGCTTGATTTGTGCTGGGGTGCCTATTGGCTCTGCGAGTCCATTCAGGTGCAGTGAGTCCTGAAAGCTTCCGAACTTTACATGCACACACACAGTTTTACTTTTGCTGTCTCAATTCCTATTTATATTTACCATGAATGTATGTTTGAGGTATTTTTACCTTGTTCTTGAACGATCATCAAATAAATGCTATTCTATACAGTTCCTACTAACCATGTCTTTCTCAGCAGTTTTTCCCTGGTATGTTATCCCTGTGTGCAATGCATGGAATTTTTTTTTCATTAGTCAGGTATTTCTCATTTTCTTTGATCTTTCCCATTTTTTCCCTGTTTCTAATGGATGCCTGTTACTGTATAATGCTTATTAAATGTGAGAAGGTTTAGCTTGGTAATTTCACATATTTTTTCCATTTTAGCAATCCCTTTTTTTGCAGCTGTTCTTGTGTATCATTTTTTATCATTTTTCCTTGAAACTTCTCTTTCTCAGGAGGTGTGAGAGGAATGGATTTTACAAGACAGAGACTTTAGTATTTATTTTTCTCTCCTTGTAGGCCTTTTGGTATTTACGTTATTTAATTCAGGTTATGCTCGGTCACCATTTTGATAAGTATTTTCATGTCTAGATAGCCACCTTTGTAGTGTTTATATCAGTTTATATCTATTAATATCCCATGATTTAGTTCTACAGCTATAGCAAGAACATATTTATCTTCTGATATCAACCTTAATGATGTTATTAGGACAAATGAAGCCCCCCTCCCCCCCTGTTTATCTTAACCCTTGCCAGCAACCAAGCACCACACAGTTGTTCGCTCACTCACTCATCGGTGGGATCAGGAAGACAATCAAAAGGGTAAAAGCTAGAAAATTCATGGTTTGACATGAAGACAGTTTAATAGGTAAAGCAAAAGCCTGTGTACACAAGCAAAGCAAACCAAGGAATTTTTTCACTCCTCCCCATTGTCAGGCAGGCGTTCAGCCATCTCCAGGAGAGCAGGGCCCCATCACACATAACAGTGACTTGGGAAGATGAACACCATCAGTCCAAACATCCCTCCTTTCCTCCTTCTTCCCCACACTTTATATACTGAGAATGATGTCATATGGTCTGGAATATCCCTTTGGTCAGTTGGGGTCACCTGTCCTGGCTGTGTCTCCTCCCAGCCTCCCATGCACCCCCACCTTCCTCCCCAGCCTGGCAGTACAAAAAGCAGAAAAGGCCTTGGCTCTGTGTAAGCCCTGCCCAGCAATAACAAAAACATCTCTATATTATCAATCCTGTGTTCAGCACAAATCCAAAACACAGCTCCATACTACACACTGTGAAGAAAGTTAAGTCCATTCCCTCCAAAACCAGCACATTTAGAATCGTCATCTTTACCATCATGCTTACTCTTTGAAAGAAAAAAAAAAAAGGGATTTATAGGAAGTTCTTCCCCTACTCCAGCCACCCCATTTGAGGGCTACAGCATGGACAGGCCACAATAAAGAACTCAGTAAAGCTTCTGCATAACTATAGAGCATATCCTATCCCTGCTACTGCCTATTACTTCTCTCACTATTCGATGTCATACACTTGTACCTCGCCAGAGGTATTGTTTTCCCTCTGTTTATCTTGATTCAAATGACCTCTTTTGGTCTCTTCAGGACTTCTCTAAGAATTATTTTTTTCCTTCTCATCTAGCATATTTCATTTTAATCAAGTTACTTTTTGCACTTCTCTTCTATAGCTTTGCTTTTATTTCACTGCATTACTTCAAATACGTGTTAATAGTCTTGTAGACTATCCAGTTTAAAAAAATAATTTTCTTATGTAGTTTAGTGAGTATGGGAAGCTTGCAAGGCAAGCTATTCACCTCCCACAGCCAGTGCTGATGGGCAGTTTGCCAAAAAGTTGCAATCTTTTTTACTATCCATTTCTTGATGCTTTTTATTTCCCTATATCTCTTTGTGAGGCAGTTAATATTTTTTTCTATTAAATTTAACCTTTGCTTACTTCTGCATCATATTTTCTTGATCGTGTCTGTATTAGACTTCTTTAAACAATCAACTTTTTATCCTTCTCCAGGGTCCATTACATTTCAAGAGCGACAATTCAGATGAAGAACTAAAATAGATAATAATGTAATTTGTTCTTAACCTAAGTAATAGTTTAGTTTCAAAGGAAAAAAAACCCACAGACTATTTAATGAATGACTTTTTATTATGACCAGTATTACCCAGAATACTTGTAGATATGACAACAATGTACAGGTACATAGACTAGATTGGTGCATTACAGTGTGCTTGTGTTATTTGAGAAAATATTCTATATTTCATGATTGCTCAAGTCAAGTAATGCTTACCCAAATTTATCTTTTCCAAACCAGGCAGTTTAATTGTCTTGGTTTTATTTTAGCATAGTGTGCGTGTGTAGTATCTGTCTAAGCTTTTCACTGGCAGCTGTAGGTATAAAGTAACAGCGTGTATGTTATTGAAATATTAGGATGTTCCTGAAAATAGACAAAATTAAACCAAAAGGGGGAGCAAAAAACATGTTTACAGGAACTCAAACCTTTCAGGGTTATGGAAAAGAAAGGAGGAGTTCTAAGCAATTCAAATTCACTCAATTCTAGAATAACACTTCATTTCCCACCTTTTCTTTTATTGCCAGTCTCAAATTTTATGGCCAATGTTCATCCTTCCCTCCTGGTGGTTCATCAACATGGATTGTTTTGTTACTCAGAAGCAAGAAGTGATTTACTACAAATTAGTAATTATTTATTTATTTATTTTTATTTTTACAATGAGCTCTCCCAGTTAATGAAAACAGTATAAGAAGAGCAAAAAGTTTTCCTGATCAGGTAGCATGAGTTGTAAGAGCCCAGAGCTGTCTTCCTTGACATGGGAAGACAGTCAGGGCATGTTTGAGAGAAGGAACAGGTTGAGTGATGGCAGGAATGAGTGAGAGAATGACTACTCTTTTGCCCACTAGGAGTGTCAGCAGAATTTAGCACTCCTATTCCCTTCTGCATCAGCTTTCAACCTCTCATCCTGACGTTCCTTCTAATACTCCCATCCTTCCCAAAAGACAACCATCCCTTTAAATAGGCTGTGGAAATTGTGTGAGTTTCAAAATGTAAGCCTCTGTGATATTTTTTTTTAAACAAGCTAAAAGTATCATGATAGAAACACTGAAAATTGGAGATACAGATTTGCTTCACCTCCTAAACCAAAAGCCTGCAATAAATGTGCTACTTAATTTTGGTGAGACATTCATTAAACAAAGGAATCACCTTTTTTTGCATCATCTTCCTAGAGGAATAGAAATGTCCTCAGAGCATTATCACATGGAATGTACAGGTCCAACAAAAAATAGAGATGGATTTTTGTCTGGAGTGACAAACAACACCACTAAATACTATAAGAATTTGTCTAATACCATGAAGGAAAAAAAATATTTTTGAAAATTGCATGACAAGTTTGTTAATTACAACACAAGCAAAATTAAGGCTCGGTGCACCCTACTCACAGGAAGACTTCAAGCTGTCAGTCTCTGCACAAGCCACCTTCCAGCATACTGAAGACAGGCCCATCAGTACGACTGGTTGTTAGATCCACAATATAAAGGAGAATCACAGACTTCACACCCCAGTGCGCCCCTAAATTACTGCCAGACTCTGAGGCTTGATCAGCTCAGTCCTAGTTTCCATTCTCATTTACCTGAACTAACCTGATGCACCTGGCACCTGGAATGACTGCTTTCCATGGGTCTGATTGCCCCAGGGCACACTTAGGATTTCTTCCTGGGTGTGCATCTGCCTCCAGGCTCTACTTGCAACTGTGTGCTAAGGCCACAGCTTGTACGGTTACAGTTGCACTTGTCTAGGTGGAAGCTGGAAATCAGCATGGACCATGGGAGTTCCTATCCAGTCACAGTGGGCTCCATCTCAAACAGGGCTTCAAAAACCACATCAAAATCATACGCATACTTTTTAACTACTGATGCTTTAAAGTGTTACCTTTTCATGCATTCATGTGTTTATGCAGAAACCCCCAATAACTCTTGGTGGTTATCCCCAAATTCATAGACATGGACAAGGGAAAATTTGGTCTGAAAAAACCGAAACAAAACCAAAAAAAGAGCCAAAACTAAAACAACATCACACAGAAGGAAGTTAGAAAGTTATTAACAAGGTAATTTTTTTCACCTTTTTAATTTCTCTATGTATAGTAATCACTGATCTTGTTAGTACCATCCAGTGCTGCTGCTATTCTGTATGAATTTCTTGTGGCTACAAGGTCCTTCAGCAGTTAGCAGTCTGCACACACACAAGATTAGCAACTAATTGGAACATCACCACCCATAAAGACTTACGGACTTGGACTTCTGGATCATAATGGATGATGGCAAATTCAACCATCAATTTAGTGAGGAACAAAATAAATCTTCATTTTCCTGATATACAGCAGTGTACTTGCCATGACCTTTACAGCAGAGGCATCTCGAGCATTCCATCTTTAGGTGTTTTGGATGTCATTAAATGACAATAAATTTCAGTCTTATAATTTATTCACTTTTATTTCACCATAGTTTTCAATTTCACTGCCTGTCCTTCCCCCATGCCTGATCCTTGACTCAGTTTTCAGAATCCTCTTGCCATCATCTTCCACTTTTACTGCACCCTCCAGTTTGATCCTAACAAAAATTTCTTCCAACATCTGAAAACAACAAATAAATTACTAAAACAAACATGTTCAAGCCTCAGAAGCACTGCAATGAAAATAACTTGAATGTCAAGAATCAGCAGAAGAGGAAAAGAGAGTAAACAAGGATGTTGTATCTCTAGTACCATTGTGGCACTGTGTACAATAGTTGCACCCTGAGTAATATGCACATTTCTGGCCCATAAATAAATACATAAATAATTGCAAATGGTAAAGAAATTTCTGAGAAAAGTGATAAAGATGATTTAAGGTCTGACATGACTTCTTTACCAACAATATTAAGATACTTTCAGAACAGAGACCACTAGTGGTTGAAGATGTTCTTGCTTATTTTTACTATCTGTAAGGTCAGTGTTTAAATCTATCAAATCTAGTGAGGTCTAATCTAATTATAAAATTAGTTATAAACCAAAATGTTACCGAAACCAGCAATGCTGTCTAAATTTCACAGGCAGTTTCCTAAAGTAAATGAACTATTTTTCTCTATAGGTATTTTCCAAATTAAAAAAAAAAAAAAAAAAAAAAAAAAAAAAAAAAAAAAAAAAAAAAAAAAAAAAAAAAAAAAAAAAAAAAAAAAAAAAAAAAAAAAAAAAAAAAAAAAAAAAAAAAAAAAAAAAAAAAAAAAAAAAAAAAAAAAAAAAAAAAAAGAGATAAAGATGATGTGTGGAAAGACGAAATTGGTGCCATCTCTCTCCTTTATAGAAATCAATTCTAGACTAGAAAGCTGCTTGCACAAGCAAAGCAGTTGCTAATGTCAGAGGTAAATAGTTCATAAACTGGTCCATTTAATTACATGCATGTTCTGAGGATCAGTTTTGGTTTTTCTATAACACAAAAAAAAAACAAGCAAAGAAATCCCCCCCAAAAAGCACCAACCCCAAACAAAAAAACAACTCTTCCTCTCCTGCCCCCTCAAAAAACCCAACCCAACCAAACAACAGCAAGATAACTTCCCCTTAAAAAAAAAAAAAAAAATAATAATTTTCAGGGCTTCCAAGTTGCTAGCATCCTGGTTTGGGCTGGTATTTTCACGTTTCTCTTAGGAAACAGTTGAGAAGGCAACAGAGGAATTCCATGACAGAAAAAAGCCAGAAGGTCTTTAGGAAGAGGTTTTGGTTTCTGTTTGAAATCCCTCCCCACACGTGAAGAGCCATATCATTTGTATGTGGAGTGCAGAGACCTGAAACAATCAAACTCTCAAAGATGTGGTATACAGACATGACATCTGAAGAGGAAAAGAAGTTTGTTCGCATCAGCCTAGTTATTATGGCAGGGTTGTTTCTATACCATGCACCCATACATCAAGGACAAGGGGAGGGGAAGGATTTAATGACCATGGGCTCCCTATAGAAGTATTTTATCATGTAGGATGATCCGTCTCTCTCTCAGCTGTGAAGCCTGCAGAATCAAAATAACATTTTCTGTCAGAGCAAGCTGGAGGATCCCAACTGTTCCTTGTTTTGGTTTTGTGGTGGGGTTTTTTGGCTTTTGGTTGGTTGGTTGGGGTTTTTTTCCCCCTTAGCCTGCACAGCAGCTACGGTATAAATAAATGGCAGTCAAAAAATACAAACTAGCAGTTGATAGAAGAGACACTGGAAGCATTCAAAACCCAGGCTGGTTTTAGCAACCGCCAGAGCGAGGCGCTTATCACCCCGCTGTGGTATCATCCTTCAGATTCATCTTCCTCGTCTGAGGATTAACGAAATGAAAATGAGTCGGGAAGGGACGGGTGAAGGGGTGGGGGTGGGGAAGCGGTGGCAGAGAAGGTAACCAGAGGGAGATAGAGAGGAAGGGAGGAGGTGGAAGAGGGAGGTAAGCTGCTTCCCGGGCAGGATTGGTCAGAAATTGCTGCAGCCCAGGCGGGTGGTGACTGAGCCCCCCACCCCCGCCCTGTTTCCCTGCTGGGCCCCAGAGCTGAACCGGAATGCCCCAGACAGATCAGCCCTCCCCCTGACTCAGCTGTGCCACGGTAATGATAAGGATCTCAGAAGATGCAAAGACACATAAGGAATTAGCTAGGGTTTTACGGCAATCGGTTTTTCTGTCCCTATTAGATACATGCAGAGTATTTATTGTGACCTGCAGACAAACGCAGTTTTCTGCTGTGTTTCCATAGCTGTAGTTCAGTTGATTTCCAGACTTTCAAACAAACCTCCTGAGCATCAGGAATACCTCCAAAATAATGTGAATGGAGACTAGTGAATTTCTTTCATGTTTAGCAAAATCTAAATCGATCCTGTACCATATATTTGAGAGAAATATACAAAAACCTTTTCTTTTAAAAGTTTATTTGGTGTCTAAGGAGGTCTGTTTTCAAGTGTTAATGAAAAACAAACTGCTAATGGTATTATTCAAATGGTTTATATAACATTACAGCAGATTTATAGGATATTCCTGCGTTACTGTATTTTGATGTGCTATGTAAGTTTACAGAAGGTACTAGAGAAACTAAAAGTTTGAGTCAAGGAATTTGAGAGCAATTTAATAAAAGACCTATAAAAGTTGAACCTTTGCACAGACTATGCGATGTAAATGTTCAAGTAAGTTTTACAAGGAGGAGCCTACAGAATCACGGGGATGGCATTGGTTCCAGGCAATTAATTCCGTTCACATTTGTTGGCCTATGTAAATAGTTTGCCTACGTTGTAGATAAATTTGCCAGCCTAAAGCAAATTCTCCTGAGGGAAAAAAAATTAAAATCACATCTTTCTCTAAGACTTTGGAAGACTGCTTACTACCAAGGGAGCTTGAACAATATTTCAATTTTGTCCTCACTCAGGTCACTAGAGAAAAACTAAGCATAGGCAGTCTTTTTCAAATACAATCAAACAAACAAATCAAAAACGGCAAAACCCAAATCAAAACAACATGAATAAGACTTTTTGAAGGAAAAAGATTTTTTCTCACACTGTATTGTTACTATGAAAAAGCCTAAAAGTGAATGTTCTTCTATTCCTTTATTTTTTTAAAATGTGTTTCTCCGCATACTCAGGAATCTTTCTGCAACTGAGCATAGTTTTATTTTTCTTTTATTTTTTTCTAATATTGTCTTGCATATTATCTTTTAGTACTTTAAAAAACAGAGAACTGTTTTTTAATAACTACAGGTTGAATAATATTCTTGGGAGCAAGTCATCTGACAGATTGCATGACCTATGCTACAGTTAGTACTTTAAAGCATAAGCACATATTTTGTGTGAACTTAAAATTCAAAGGTAACTTAGGGTCATGTATGTCCTTTAATATTTATTTTGTGACCACTAGCATCTATGCTGCACTGTTCCTAAATCTAAAGCCTTTCCCCTTTTTGAGAATTTAGGTTGGCTGGATAGTTGAAATGAAATTTGGTAAGGGAAATTTCACATCTTCAATGAAATAAAATATTGTGGTTTTCAAGAAAATACTTTTAACTCTCATCTGTCGCATAAGCAAATAGGCAATATGATACATTTCTCTCTTCTATTTCAATATATAAATGCCTGTTCTCTAACTATGGTATGCAGATAGAATGTGTTCATTTATAACAAGTGCAGTTACCCGAGGAAGAAGAACAAGTTACTTTTCTACATTAAATATGATGACTGGTCAGGAGAAACAGGTATATGCAGTAATTGTAGGAAAACATTCCAGGCTTAATTTAGCTGAGGAAAAAGAGGATTTAGTATACAGAACTCATTAGTTTTCCTCTGCTAATAGAAACATACTTAAACTCATCATGAAAATCCTGCTGGTGGCATAGAGACCATTGTTTACAAATTTGTGTATAAGGAAGGAAACCGAAAAAGGAAGAAAAAGGAAGATAAGGAAGAAAACTCCTTGTATGCACCATCTGAAGGGGGAAACATGTCTGGAAAGTTCAGAGAAGGAAATGGTGAACTTCATGAATAACAATACTGAGTCTAACTAGTTTTTAATGAGGAACATAATAGAAAAACAATGCAAAGACTTTAGACTAGATTCCAGTCTACTCATATCTTATTTGAAAACTGTTAGAATACTTGTGTTTGCAAATGATTTTTCAAACATCAGACGGAAAAAAACAACAACAAAAAAACCCAAAACAGACACCTCTTTTCTAGTTTCCGAGAGAAGCAGAACAGATATACTAAAGTGCCTAAGAAGGAAGTATGAGCACTGCTCTTGAAAAGAAATGCTCCATTCTCATACTGGGTCTTCAAGGGCAAAAATGAAACTCGGGAGGCCTCTGTTTCAGGATTTTCAAATGGCTCCATCAGAACCTTCTACAAATCAATTCCCTGCTTTAGGCTCACGTAATCTCTTCCTCCCATAATAAATATACACTAATAGAAGGCTCTTTTGCCAAATATGATAAATACAGAAAATTTGAGATTTATAAACAAACAAATCCCTAAGTGTTTTAAACCTAATTCTAGCCTCAAATTTCAGCATGGTTACTAATAAAGTTCTGTAGTTAATGTTGTTTCAAAGTCCAACTCTGAATGGTAGGTGATTAATACCTAACGCAATTTCTTTCAACAAGACAGAGATTATAGAGAAAAAAAAATAAGGAAAAAAGTCTTCTATTTCGAGAAATAGAAAGATAAACCAAAATAACAAACAAAAAACCCACCACACACACACACAAAAATAACAACTAAGAAAAAAAAATTCCAAACCAACACGAAAATTGTACAAGAATCTTGTACCGTTTGACAGCAGTCCGGCCTTTCTCATCTTGTTTCCAAGCAAGATTTCAGCTGGGCACTCCCGCGTCATCTCCCTCTGCTTGAAAAACATTTTCCACTAACACAGTACCACAGTGACTCACTTCTCTGCCTCCTCGGGCAGAACACTGGGGAAAAAAAAAAAAAAAAAAAAAAAAAAACAAAACCCACAACCAAAACACCACCTAACCAACAACAACAGAAACAACTGCGGAGGTTTCCTTTGCTAGTTCTCAAGGACGGTTTTAAAGAACAAAGAAAACACCCCCCCCCCAGCTCTCAGAAAGCCTTATACCGAGGCTCCCAGCTCCCGGCGTTGCATTCCTGCTTCCCCTTCGGGCAGATTGTTTTCTTCCGGATTAAACATGACGGAATGAAAACGAAGTAAAAGCCTCTTTTACCTACATCTGCCTAACAAAGGTGATAAGCAGTCTTCTTTACAGGAGAAGAAAAGAAAAGAGAAGAGAGAAATAAACTTGACACATTCAGAGGAAACAGAGAGGAGCTGTCGCTGTGCCCCAGCAGGGCGGACTCCCCGAGGCACCAATGGCGGACAGGCTCCTCCCTAAAAATACCGATCTTTCGCGTAGTATCTTGATTTATATGCCCCCGACACTCCGGGATCCTCAAGCCAGATGCCGCGACTTCAAAGCCCGTGACCCCCGCGTCGTCAAGGCCGTGTCCTCCTCCGTGGAGCATAAGGGACTCCCGCAGTCAAGCAGGCCAAGGCAGTCGTAGTGGCCAAGGGCCTCAAAGGCTTTGAAATCCAAAAGGGTGGCACCGAGGAGCTCGGCCAAACCGAAAGCAGCAGTACTCAGGAATCCGTACCGTATAAGTAAAGGAAACTTTTGCAGAAAAACGCAAATAGCACTTTTGAACACCACCCACACTGTCAGGATGACAGAGAAAGAATCTGAAACATCAGTTCAAGTCTGGACATGATGACCCCCTTCCCTGTGTATGTGAGTTTCCGTAGTGCTTCTATATGAACTCACACTCGAGCCTGTTTTGCTTTAACTCCATTACAGTAGTCACCATCATCATCTATCACTTATACAGAATACCTGACGCTGCCCTTTAGAAACTGGACAGCATCCCAGGGAAGTACTTACCATTTTCTCACTATCCCCTAACAGCCCTGAATTGCAAACAAACAACAACAACAACAAAACCCACTCAGAAGGCAGAAAATTACGGCAACCACTACGCACAAAGCACTCGGACACCTTTTCCACCCCAATATAGGGACAGCAGCGGCTCACCGGGAGGAGGCCCAATCCCTCCCTAGTTTGAAAACCGCGCGTTCCAATCGGATCGGCAAGGGCAGCCCGGTCCCCGCCCCATCCTACCCCCACCGACCCCAACGGTGCTTCCCACCCACTGAATCCATGGGGAGGCACGCAGCGAGTACACCCTTGCCCAGTTTACATCTCTCAAACCATGCTGCGGTGACCGATTTCAATCGCAACAGCTACATTTTATTGGTTTTTTCTTTCCCAAAAAAGGAAAGAGGCACGTTTACATAAGAACAGGGATGTCTTAGAGAAAGAAAAATGGTGGGAACTCCACTGATCAGCAAGTTTAAAGTTGAAAATACAGACTTTTTTTTTACTTTAGAAAGCTTCTTTTTAAAATTAGATTTCAGATATATCAAATAGCATGTATTTGTAGGGTTAAGCGTTCCTGCTCTTTCTGGGAAGATGTGGGTGGCTCTGAAAAGAGCCTTTGGGTTATTTTATCTGGAGAACTTTACTTGGCTTTAGCCTTGTGACTGTCGGTCTTCTTAGGCAGCAGCACGGCTTGGATGTTGGGCAGCACGCCACCCTGCGCGATCGTCACCTTGCCCAGCAGCTTGTTGAGCTCCTCGTCGTTGCGGATGGCGAGCTGCAGGTGGCGGGGGATGATGCGCGTCTTCTTGTTGTCGCGGGCCGCGTTGCCCGCCAGCTCCAGGATCTCGGCCGTCAGGTACTCCAGCACGGCCGCCAGGTACACGGGCGCGCCGGCGCCCACCCGCTCCGCGTAGTTGCCCTTGCGCAGCAGGCGGTGAACACGACCGACAGGAAACTGCAGCCCGGCCCGCGACGAGCGCGACTTGGCCTTGGCCCGCGCCTTCCCGCCCTGCTTCCCGCGCCCGGACATGTCTCAGAGAAAGACACGAAACAAAAGCCTATAAAAATACAAGGCAAAGTAAAATAAAACCGCACGGAATGCCTCCGTAAGCCGCGGAAATGGAGTAAATGCGGCAAAAAGTGTCACTCGGCGATTTTATACCTTCCTTCTGGGGTTCGGTGGGACTTCTGATTGGCGGAGGCTTGGATTGTGGAGTTTACCAATGGGAATGCAGATGAAAGAGCGACCAATCGAAGATGCTCGATGGTTTGACATCACGGCCTCGGATTGTCCAATAGGCAAGAGCAGCGTTGAGTCATCTCATTTGCATACCGTCCCTATAAATACGGGCGTCGCCGCCTTTGTATTTACGTCGTTCCTGCGGTGGACAGGTAGTGACAGACCCGTAAAATGCCGGAACCAGCTAAATCCGCTCCCGCTCCGAAGAAGGGCTCCAAGAAAGCCGTCACCAAGACTCAAAAGAAAGGTGACAAGAAGCGTAGAAAGACTAGGAAAGAGAGCTATTCCATCTACGTGTACAAGGTGCTGAAGCAGGTGCACCCCGACACGGGCATCTCCTCTAAGGCCATGGGCATCATGAACTCCTTCGTCAACGACATCTTCGAGCGCATCGCCGGCGAGGCGTCTCGCCTGGCGCACTACAACAAGCGCTCCACCATCACGTCGCGGGAGATCCAGACGGCC
>NW_020955365.1:1091080-1093492 GCF_003031625.1 Empidonax traillii | reverse complement strand
ACCGGCCCGGCACGGTGGCGCTGCGCGAGATCCGGCGCTACCAGAAGTCGACGGAGCTGCTGATCCGCAAGCTGCCCTTCCAGCGCCTGGTGCGCGAGATCGCGCAGGACTTCAAGACCGACCTGCGCTTCCAGAGCTCGGCCGTCATGGCTCTGCAGGAGGCCAGCGAGGCCTACCTGGTGGGGCTCTTCGAGGACACCAACCTGTGCGCTATCCACGCCAAGCGCGTCACCATCATGCCCAAGGACATCCAGCTCGCCCGCCGCATCCGCGGAGAGCGCGCTTAAGCTGCAGCAAGCGGATCTTGGAGACCATCGATAACCCAAAGGCTCTTTTAAGAGCCACCACATGGCCACTAAAAAGAGCTGTAAATTCTTTGTTATGCATAACAAATAGTGTGTTTACCTGTGATTCGTGTGGCTTTACGTGAAGCGAGATCTGACACCTCAGGTGAGTCCTAAACAGAATTAATTATGCTTCAAAGGAGTTAAATCAAGACTGTAGCATTAAGCAGTATAGGGTGGTTAATTCTTGGTGAGGTGATTGTGCTAGGACAAATATTCGTTCAGGGTGGAAATTGCTTTCTACGCGTTTTTCCAGATAACTTTAGTTTAGGCTGTGAAATAAAATGTAATCACTGGCTTTCCTTTTCTGAAGAAGATACCCAGCTAAAATATGTGGGTTTTAATCAGTTCAGCTGCGTGTCCGTGAAGCTTTAGTACAAACTGCCTGAATTCATAAAGGGGTGGACCTTTGCAGGATTCCATTATCACGGTTATAAAATTTGAATTTATTGTAAATGCTTTCTGCTATGCTGTATGAAACTTTATGTTTCATGGTAATGTTACAGCTAGTTTTCCTTTCCGAACTTTTTTTATTATTATTTTTTGAGGACTTTGAGGGCTTGTTTTGTTTCTGAAGCTGCGAGAAGTCCTTTCCCGCCTTTCCTGGAAGGGCGCTTGGTCAGTAGTTTTCGCAGTGTTTTATCAGTCCTGGTCTGATTATGGCTCTAGTGAGCGACGTCCCGCGGGCATTTTCAGCCCTTCTCAAGCACTCACATTTATTCTGAGATGTATTTCCTAGCGTATTTCCAAAAAGCTGGGGGCAGGGCTAAGGCAAGGGTATTTTCTGCGAGTCACGTTTTATGAGTTGTGCTTTCTTCTGGTATCTTCACTAGGACATCTAGAGAAGATGGCATCTGAGTATCCTGTATGAATTATTAGAGATGTCAGTTTAGATCAACTTTCTCCATCACTGTTAAGGCTCCCGAAAAGATTTTCTGAAGTTTCCGCTGAGGAAGTGTTTTCTAAGGCGTATCTGTGGCTAAAAACTTGTTGAGTCCAGAATTATTTTTAAATAGAGACTCTTCCCTCTCTGTTGTATAAGTGATTTTTGTGACCCTACCTGGAAAACATTTTCCTCTGCCTGTAAATTCAGTTGCCCATCCACTTGCTCTCCACAGATCTACAGTTGGTGACGAAAAAAATTACATTTCCAAAATAATTTCTGAGTTTAGTTCGCCTTTCTTTTTAGTGTTTTTTTCTAGGTTTTTTTTTTTGGGGGGGGGGGTGTTGTTTTTTTGGTGTTTTTTTTTTTTTTTTTTTTTTTTTTTTTTTTGTTTTTTGTTTTTTTGTATGGTTTGGTTTGTTCGTTTGTTTATTTTTGTTTTGTTTGCTGTTTTGGTTGGTTTGTCTGTTTTAATACTGCAGATCGTTTTATATAATTTAGGGAGCTTCCTGTTTCATTGAATTACTGGAAATAATGCCCTATTCTCTGCTACAAATGAGTATCTGTGCCTTTAAGAAGCGGTTGGATTGAGTTGAACACAGCCTTCATTTTAACTCGGAAACAAAGAGTCCTCGAGAACTGCTTAGAGGAAATATTTCTCTTGAAAGCCCTAAGAACTGCAAGACTCTTAGTTATGCTTATACGCTTAGTTCTGCTTATACTCTTCATCTTATTAATTTTCCTTTCTCTGTGTCAGGAACTTGGACTCTGCAGCAAAATCTGACCAATCAAGTACCTCGACACACCATTTTCTTTCTTCCTGTTTTCTCACTTTCAGCCATTTTCTGTTACTTAACCTCGGAGGGATAAAAGGGAGGGGGGAAGGTATAGGGAATAGTGCTTTGGGAATTAAGAAGTCTCTGCTCTGATTTATTCATCCCACCACGTTTGGTCGTTGACATAGTACTTGTGCTTTTCAGGACAGATTTTTTTTTTGGGGGGGGGGCTAAAATACAAGTGGGATTGCAGCAATGAGTCTTAGTGAAAACAAACTCATTTCCTGTTACTGTCTGTCATAGACAAAGATCTATTTATTTATCTGAACCTGTTTATATATGCTTATAATAAAAAAATCTAATAAAGCAAGTAAAAGTAAGCAAGTAGTCAGAATACTTACATTTCAGC
>NW_020955365.1:1085627-1090693 GCF_003031625.1 Empidonax traillii | reverse complement strand
GCTAAAATACAAGTGGGATTGCAGCAATGAGTCTTAGTGAAAACAAACTCATTTCCTGTTACTGTCTGTCATAGACAAAGATCTATTTATTTATCTGAACCTGTTTATATATGCTTATAATAAAAAAATCTAATAAAGCAAGTAAAAGTAAGCAAGTAGTCAGAATACTTACATTTCAGCAGACATTTGTGTTAAAAATTATGTGCCTTTTTTTTTTCCATGTTCAAGGTATAAATTATTTTTGAGGAGTAAGATGGGGAAACAGGTTTTATTTTCCTTAATCTCTCTCATTTTTCATCTAATCTTGTTGAGATCTCAGACTGTTTCAATTAATAAGGTATTATTGGGACTCATTCAGATAGTTGCATGCTTGAATTGTAAAAAAAAAAAACTTAACACTCCCATCAGCTGAGAAAAAAAGAAATGTGCAGTGATCTTTTCTTCAGGAAGGGAGAGAGCTCATATAAACCCTAAATTATAATGTCTAAGTCTGAAGTAGTTTTTGGGGTGTATTATGAAAGGGTGTAATTTACACACAGGTGACTTAGTGCAAGACTCGAAGTGAGAATAGAAGTGGAAGTTCCTCTTGTGCCAGCAAGGTTTAGCTGCATTTCTGTGCTTTTTTCAGGACAGCCTGAGATAAATGGATGCTGCCAAGCAGAAGCCGGATGTGAGCAAGGCCTGTGTGCTGACCAGCCAGGCATTGACTTGCAAATTGCTGTTGTTACTCAGGTAAGCTGCTTTTACAGGTGATCCTGGATGCTCAGCAACATACTTGGCTAAGACTGTTCTGGGCTCTTTAGCCATCCTCCATGGATGAACTGACTCAAATTCAAATCACTGCTTGGAAAAATGTACTTCCTGACCATCCAGTGGCTAAGATAGAACATAGCTACTGAGATCCTGGTGAAATATTTCTTCATATCAGAAATACGTAAGAGAAGATCTGATGAAAGCATCTTTCTAGAACAAAAATATTTGAATCAGTCCAGCCCGGCACCGATTAGTTTCTGAAAAAATCTGAATAGATATATCCATATGAAAAAGAGATGAGATTTTCATTTCAATTACCTATTGTAGTGCACATATTTTGTAAAGGTGATATGATGGTGGTTTCCATTCAAGTCAGTATGCAAAGATAGTTCCTTAACATGTTTTCATTTGCAAATCCATCGTATGGAATCACCTGTTGGTTACAGTCTTCAATAATCACAAAGCACTGAAGTCTGAGCTTAGCCAGCCTCAGCTCTCCTGTAAACCTGGCCAGTACTACCCTGCTGCATCGCCTCTCTCTTCTTTCCTACTTTCGATTCATGTTGTATCCTCAAGCTGGTTATAAGCAGGTTTCAGATTGCAGATGTGCAAACATAATTGTCACAATAGTATGAACATTTGTTATGATTCTTATTATGTATCAGAAAGTACTTAGTCAGATACTATTGTCATGGATTTAATTACACTGACCACAACAACAGGGTCTGACCCTAAGATCCTGCTAATTAATGCACTCTTCCAAGGGAAGGTTTCTGATTTGTCTTTCATTAGTTCTCAGCTTACAACTTGAGCTGGGTGGATCTGGAAAGTGACCACTAAACCAGAAATTAACCCTCAATCACACATGCATCACCCAGCATTCCACTCAAGTCCATCACTTGTTCCTGGTCAGTTATCTCTTGATTTTATTTTTTTTTTAATTGCTTTTAAATGCTGTATGGGTGGCCTTCGTCTGACATTATCTCAGTCCTTGAAATTTTTCTTTAGTTCTTCCTTAACTTTTTCATTCTCCTCGTGGCTAGTTGCATGTTAGCAACATTAGTTTCTTAACAAAAATCTTTCTTTTTTCAGCCCTTGTGGCCTATGCAACAACCACATCAGCTATTCGTGCTAAGCTACTAGTACTTCAGGATGCTATGGAGAAAGAAGAATACATTTAATAAAATTTCCTCTGTAAGACCATGAAGGAGCAGAAAATGGAAAGCTCTGTTCTCAGGAAAGCTGATGGAGCACTGAAAGGGATTAGTAATAAAAAGACAACAAATTAGAGGAACAAAATATATAAAAACAATGTAAACCAATTTTTAATTAAAACCATTTATACATAAAAACCGTAAACCCACCTGGTTGGTGTGCCGCAATGATGCAATGGGTTCAATGCTGCAATGATGGATAGGGTTCAGAGAAACAAATCCTAGAGCTCCAGGGACATGGGGGCTGCATACCCCAACCTTGCTATTTCCACACTGTTCTCACCTGTGCCACCCACAGCGCCCTGCACCTCAGTCTAAAGCTGCTTTTAGGTTTGGTTTCAGGTTCAAAGAGCCACAAAGCCTGGATCTCCAGGGACACTGATACTGCAAAAGGCACGACAAGGGGAGCGTAGCATTGCCCCAGCATTGCTCTCTCCTCACCTTTCACATCTGGACCACCCATTACGTTTTGGGTCAGCATAAGGGTTCAGAGAGCCACAGAGCCTAGAGCTCCATGGACAGTGAGGCTGCAAAAGACATGCCAAGAAGAGCATGGCACTGCCTCAACACAGCCCCTTCCACATCTTTCCCATCTAGGCCATCCATGGTGCTGGGCACCTCAACCTTAGCCCACGACTACCTTTAGGGTTAGGGTTAGGGTAAGGTTTCAGAGTCATAAACCTAGACTTGCAGGGACATTGGGGCTACAAAGAGCTTGCCAAGAGGAGCACAGCACTGCCCCAACACTGCTCCCTCCACACTTTTCTCATGTAGGCCACCCATGGTGCTTTTTCAAGTTTTCGTGTATTGACATCATATGGCTTCAATTTCATTTCTGTCTTTCACACTTTTTATCCCTACTTTCTACTTCCTACCCTTCCCCAAGACAACATATTTCTGAAGATCTCCTTCATATGCATGCCTTCCCCATACCATGAATATTTGATACATTTATGACATTTCCTTTCTGTCTGCACCTGGATTTTCGATCTGTATATTATTACAAGCACAGCACTGACCCATCAGTGTAAGAGTCTTATCTGACTGGAGGATGACACACACATGTTAATGGATCAATCACTGTTGTAGAAGACTCTAGATTGGATGTAGGAATCAAATAGAAGATTAACTAATTGAGTTTATAAGAATGTGACTAAGCAGAACACCAGAGGGCCTCATGTTAAGGAAAAATAAAAATCAAATGCACCATGACACATCCCTAAATGCTGTAGTCACAGTTCCAAAATAGGCAGTTGCCTAAGTTATAAAATAGATCCTATCAGTAGATTTACACAGTTTCGTAAAAGAAGGCTGAAGAATTTTGAACAAAGTTATTTGGTGAAGAGGGAAATGGAAAAAGAGCTAAAAGATAACAACAGCTTGCAAGCAAACAAGCAAACAAACAAAACAAACCCTAGCAAAATTAACTGAAACCAAACCTATTGTCTTATGTTTATGTGTTCAGAAAAAAGGAATTTAGACAAATCTATCTATCTTGTAAAAAGATAGTGAATTCCTTTTTGCACATGTATCTACTACACTTTTGAGGGGATAAGGGAGAGAAGGTAAAGGGAAAGAACTAGATAAATTTCTTACCCTGAAATGTGTGAGGCATTATGTTTAATAAAAAAGAAGGATACAGGGAGATGGGGTTGTTTTTACTGAAACACTTCTCTTTTTTCTTATACAAAATTATGTCAGTGAAAATGTTTTATAATGCTTATATTTCATAATGCTTTGAGTTTGCAGAATATGAAGACTAAATGCAAATTAAAACAGAAATCACATCAAAACAAAGTCCTTAAAAAGTTCTTTAGAAAATTCTCATTTTCACACCGTTTGAAGACTTTATGATTATTTCAATATTGCTCTATTAAATAAAAAGATAAATTATCTTTAGATTAAAAAATCAATAAAATTTGTGGAAAATTGTGCCATTAAAAAGATGAAAGGGAAAATGCCGCAAACATTTTTTTTTAATTTAAAATTTTGTTTAATCTCAGTATAAACTAGTAATAGTTTCTGTGTCAGGAAATAAAGTTTATTAGTTTGAGCAGTCTACCTTAATCCAGGAAAATTCATAATGGTACAACAATTATCTGTATTTTAGTGTTGACAGCTAAAAATATGAGTCACATTCCTATTTTAAATGGCACGTGTTTAGCAAGGGATAACTCAAATACTAGTGTAATAGAGAACTGTAGTAGGCTTTCATTTCCATTATGGACAGAGTCTCATAATTCCCCAGTAGGAAGCATTCCCAGAAAAAGCTATTGTAACCTGTGGTGCCCTCCTTAACTGTCTGTCCTCTTAGAAGAATTCTTTAGGCTCTCAGCTATCCTGGAAATGGCCAAAAATATGCTTGATGGGTAAACGGTATGACAGATAAATATTTACGTGTTTTCATGTGTGTGTGTGTGTATGTGTTGCGAGGGAAAAAAAACAAACCAACCAACCAAACCCCAAAGAAAAAAACAAGCCAAAACCACAGAACTTTTCACGTTTAAATCCCGAGGAAGGAAGTTCTACGTTGCTTAAAAAAAAAAAAAAAAAAAAAAAAAGAGAGAGAGAAAAAAACCCAAACAAACAAATCCTCTCCCTGTTCTTACCATGCGGCTTGAGGGTTTCCTCCCCCTCCCCTTTCAAGCAGGACTTAATGACGAACTTACTTTACTCTGTTATTTAACTTAGTAGCAGTAACTGAGTAGAAGCACTTAGTAACAGAAAAAAGCTGTGGGTTGAGGAGGGCAAGGCTGAGATTATATAAATATACCCGAGAAAGGTCTCCATGAAGGTGAATATTAATAACAAAAAAATTAAAAAGCAACACTGAAAGCGTCCAAAGCATAAGCGCACGCCGGGATGAGAGGGCGGAGAGCTGCGCCGGGGCGGGAGCGCCGAGCGTGGCCCCGCATTGGTCGGATTTTGCCGCAGACCCGCGGGGAGGGACGGGGAAGGGAGCGCCGCAGCCCCCGCTCCTGGTACCGGCGGAGACCCAGCGCGGCCGCGGAACTGTCACCCGCGGAAGTGTCACCCGCAGAACTGTCACCCGCGCAGGGGCGCGGCCGGGACGGGCCAGGAAAGCAGCAAAGGGATGAG
>NW_020955365.1:1083093-1084441 GCF_003031625.1 Empidonax traillii | reverse complement strand
TTTAGAGCCACCTACATAGTTCACAATGAGAGCTGCTAATCACATTACAAATTGAGGATACTGATGAACAATTACTAACTCAACTGCTGTATGATATTACGATCTCATAGAATGTGCGTTACTTGCTTGCATAACTGAGGTGATTCATAAGAAAAAAATCCCGTATTGTATTAGCAATTACAGCTCTTTAGGAGGGTGTGGTGGCTCTTAAAAGAGCCGTTTGGGTTAATTTAAAATCCTTCTACTTGGAGCTGGTGTACTTGGTGACAGCCTTGGTGCCCTCGGAGACGGCGTGCTTGGCCAGCTCGCCGGGCAGCAGCAGCCGCACGGCCGTCTGGATCTCCCGCGACGTGATGGTGGAGCGCTTGTTGTAGTGCGCCAGGCGAGACGCCTCGCCGGCGATGCGCTCGAAGATGTCGTTGACGAAGGAGTTCATGATACTCATGGCTTTGGAGGAGATGCCCGTGTCGGGGTGCACCTGCTTCAGCACCTTGTACACGTAGATGGAGTAACTCTCCTTCCTTGCTCTCTTGCGTTTCTTGTCACCCTTCTTCTGCGTTTTGGTGACAGCCTTCTTAGAGCCCTTTTTAGGTGCTGGAGCAGACTTGGCCGGCTCAGGCATGCCTAATGTTTTTTTTCCAATCTCTTCGCTGTAGCTCAACAATATCGAAAATGGCGCCTGGCCCCCCCCTATTTATACCGGTGTTATGCAAATTAGAGGATTGTAATCGTTCCATTCCTATTGGAGTAAAAAATACTAACGTAGTTTGAGGCACTTCCTTTCCGTGACAGTCACAGGCACTGCATTTGTACCGTTGTTGTGCTTTGCTGTTTAGGCAGTACTGCTTTAAATAGCAAAATTATGTAAGTACGCAGCAATTGCTGCACGGAGTTTACGTTTACTAGGTAAATTACGTAACGCCTCCCATCTTAGCACACCGGGTTTCTTAAATATCCGCCTTTTCTAGACGTTTGGAGATTTTATTTTGCACCACACTGCAGATTCCCAAAGTACACGACTAGAATATTTTCACATTTTAAGTCTACCACGACTTTAACCCAAAAATCAGCAATTAACAGCTCTCGTTGTGAAATTTGTGGGCGGCTCTGAAAAGAGCCTTGGTGGTTTTACTGGTGTAAATTTTATGACTTTTTCGAATTTAGCCGCCGAAGCCGTAGAGGGTGCGTCCCTGGCGCTTGAGGGCGTAGACCACGTCCATGGCAGTCACCGTCTTCCTCTTGGCGTGCTCGGTGTAGGTGACGGCGTCGCGGATCACGTTCTCCAGGAACACCTTCAGCACGCCGCGGGTCTCCTCGTAGATCAGCCCCGAGATGCGCTTGACTCCGC
>NW_020955365.1:1077308-1083005 GCF_003031625.1 Empidonax traillii | reverse complement strand
CGTCTTCCTCTTGGCGTGCTCGGTGTAGGTGACGGCGTCGCGGATCACGTTCTCCAGGAACACCTTCAGCACGCCGCGGGTCTCCTCGTAGATCAGCCCCGAGATGCGCTTGACTCCGCCGCGCCGAGCCAAGCGGCGGATGGCGGGCTTGGTGATGCCCTGGATGTTGTCGCGCAGCACCTTGCGGTGACGCTTGGCGCCGCCCTTGCCGAGCCCCTTGCCGCCCTTACCTCTACCAGACATGGTTTGCTGAGTCGAGCTACAACCGACCTGCGGCGGGAAGCTGCCCCAGAGTGCTGTATATTGCCGTGGGTCCGACCTGGTTGGGGACTGTGATGGGAGGCAGGGCCAGGCCGGGGCGGGACGTTCGCGCCACCGCTCCCATAGAGGGCTGGGGGGCCGCGGCTCGGAGGGGGGCGCGGGAGCAGATCCGGGCGGGGTCACCCCGTGCCCGCGGCACAAGGCCCGGCTTCCCGGCCCCGCCGTCGGCGCTCTCGGGGCCGAGGGGGAGCGGGGTCTCGCCGACCGCGGAGCTGCAGCAAAATTCGTCCAATTGTGGCGGCGGGGCCGCTCCCGCCGCGTCCCGCCCGCGTTCGGCCGGCGCCATCGCGCTGAGCCCCAACAAAGGGCCCGGCCGGGAAGCCGAGAGGGGCGGGCGCGGTGGGCCGGGTACTGCAGGAAATCTACCGTTTTCTACTGAGAGCTCAGAAAAGTTAGTGAGGTGTGTGGGGGGGTTGTTTGGTTTTTTTCCTTGAGGGCGACATTTTCACTTATTTTTTGCAGGGAGGAAAGTCTAGTGCGTGCCCCGCGTTTCCGACTTAATGATCAGTCGTCCTTGTCTTTATGAGACTGACGTCCTGTCGAAGGAATTGATTTGTGTCCCTTATCTGATGTATCCACGAAAAACCTGTATCTCTTCAAGTACTTTTAAAGTTGTGGCATGTGTTTGATCATTTTCATGATCTTACTGTTTATTTGATACATATTAAACTACCTCTTTTGCTGTTTTTTTTCCCTTTGCATAATACTACTTTTTGAACACAAAGCAGTATTTATTATTTGTTATACTTCTACAGGGAATGAAGGACACAACATTTTAATGAGTTGCATCATCTTAATCATCTTTAGTAGTTTCAAGTGTCCAGATGTTACTTTTTGATTTTTGAAAATACATGTTGACTTCCTCCCCTTCTTTATTCTTTTCCTGTGCCTTGTCTTTTTTTCAGTACGGTTACTTTATGCTATATAAATATGACCCATATATTATATGTTCCTGCGAGGAGTTATAAGGTTTTCAGATGATAGAAACACTCAACAATTTAGAAAACTAGAAAACTTGCAACTATAGATGGCAAGGTATGGAGCATAAAGACAATTAGGCATAATATTTCCATGTCAGTAACTAAAAGATCAACAGTAGCATCCTGCAGCCTTGCAACCCGGCTTCTCAAATGTGATTCTAAGGTTCATCACAGACTTTAGAAATCTTCCCGAATAATCAGAACCACTAGAGAGCTGTGCCTTATCATCAGTATATTTGTAATTATCCCTGATGCTATGTGCTAAGTGTCTCCTGCTGATGGTCTAGCTGTTCTATAACTTTTCCTGGGAGTTCATCTTGGTTCTTTTCCCTGTGTTCCACACAGAAGAATACACCAGACCAAAATGAAATTACATTCAGAAATCAATCTAAATGTCCATTGTTTATCCCACTATACTTAGAAGTCTACAGTTTTGTTATTGCTTTTTCACTTTGGTTAATATTCTCTGTTGGTTTGTTCTTTGGGTGTACTCTTTTTCACAGGTACACTCTGTAAGCCTGAGATAATACACAACTTTCTGACTCTTCTGTGTAGGGCTTACCCAGGAGCTGCACTGGCAAAACACTAAAGTAGCTTTGCCTTTATTACATGCTGTTGCCTCCTAGACACTTCCAGCTGGAAGAAAACTGTCAGCCTGTAGCACGTGTTCACATGGAGGAGGTACATCATCCAGGGGAATAAGACAGTCCCACAGTTCATACTGTTTTGTAACACGAGATAGGCTGGTGACTCCATCAAGCTCTGACATCTGTTAGTTGTTCTAGAACTGCTGATGAAACCTTTTCTCTGTTCTCTCCCTTCACACTTAGGTTTCCTGATTCCACATGATTATTTCTTTTGAGTGCTCCAAAGCTTTGGTCAGTCACTGGAAACCCCATTCTTATTGAAGTGAGATGGATAATGGGTGACAGGGTGTTAACAGGTATCAACTATTCCCTTTTGTGAACATGTTTTTTAGACTGTTGAGAGAAACTTGACTGTCTAGATTAATTCCCCATATATTCTGCATAAACAGTGCAATAAACTCCACTCTTCTGTTATAACTGATAAGATTTCCACAATCAGTTCTTTCCAAAACCTTGAATTCCTTACATAAATAATTTCTAACCCTCTTTCAACTCCCTTCCCAAATTATTTTTCCTTCAGCACTCTTCAGTTTTATCTCTTTATGAAGGGGCAGCACATGCAACTACACTAGAGCACAAATTACTGGCCTTCAGTTACTAATAGGCTGTTGGTTTAGGGGTCTGGGGGGTTTATTTGTTTGTTTGAAAAGGTATTTTAAGAGGAAGGATAAAATGAAGGGGTAGTTTTTGGATTTACAATTGCCACCTTTCCACAGTGAAGGCTTTAATCTGAATTTCTCTATATGCTCTAACTGATGATTATAAAACTCGTTAAAACCGAGAATTTCTGAGTCTTGGATCAACTGTCATTTTTGTTGGAGCCAATCCACACACTATATAGGATTAACATAGCTATGGGGGTGCCTGATTTGCAAAAGCGGGGTAGGTTGATTTGTTTTGGGTGGTGTTGCTTTCTTCTTAATGCCTCTGCTCCCTCCTGCATTACTAGGTTTTGTCTGACTTGATGAAGCTGCTAGAGACTGCTGGGCAGGAAGCAGAGCAAATGGAGATGGATGAACATCTGTCCCTTCCTGTTCTGGATGAGAGGGAGCAAGGCTGGGGAGGGAGAGCAGACATAAAAACATAGCTGCAGCATCACTGAGGTTGCACAAAGCTGCTCTTTTCAGCACTGCTTTTGTCTCCCCAGTCTGGGTGGTAACTACAGCAGAAGCACTGTCAAGCCTCCCTCAATGGGAAGGAAAAAGGTCCCACCCTTTCGTTACTTGGCTCCCTTTTTTTGAACAGCGCTCTTTTGGACATAGGCTGGAAATCTTTGTGGATCCATAATTCTGCCTAGCCGGGTAGAAGGGAAAAAAAGCAGAAGTAAGTCAGCAGGGTAAGGTTAGAGACCTTTTTTCATCTGTGCCAGATAGGTTTCTTGTATAGGCCCATGTCACCCTGATACCCAACAAGTACAGACTTTGAACAGTCCTTAAGATTTCCAAAATGAATCATTATAGCACTGGTTATTTGATACCAGTTTTCCAGTCCTACATTCATTCAACTACAAATTAGCTTGATTCCCATAGTGTAGTGAATAATAGTGCTCTAATTTAGCAAATTAATTTATAACTGTAATTTATAGTGTTGGCACATAGCATTTTAATTTAAAAAAAAAAAACAAAACATTCCCCCGCATAACAGAATCCTTTATGCCATTAAGTAATTTTTGTCTATTAAAAGAAAAAATGCTTTCATCTTATACAATGAAGTCATATTCACAATAAAACAGATGGAATTTCTGGTTCATGATACAATTCAAACTGCAGAATAAACAGCACACTTAATTTCTAGGATTATCTTGGTTTCAACTTAAACACTGCCATCCAGTATTTATTGCATCTCAAAAGAAATCCTCATTATTTCACATTACAAATTAAATCAGAACTTCCATCTCATTTAAAGTACTGAAAAAGAAACCATGTTCTGAGGGCCAAAAGAATTAATCTGGAGTATCATTTTCAGTGTTTGTGTTTGTTTTCTGGTTGCATTTTTTTCCCCGTTTATATCTATCTTGTGGCTGTTACAAATGCAGATTTTTATGAGACGGTATGCTGCTGCTTGAAGGGAAAAAAAAAAATTACAATCCCCCTTGCAATTTCCTATAGTTTTGGGTGGTGGTTTTTTTTTTTCCCCCGAAGAAACTGCCGATGAGCACACTCGGTGCTGGCAGCGGCGGGGGACACACGGTGCGGACGCTCCGGGTGACCCCGGGGACGGCACAGGCCGAGCTTCGCCACCGGGCGGTGGGATCGAAAGAGCTCATTCTTACTGGCTGACGGGATTTGAACCATTGACCAATAGTAGCGAGGTGTTCAAAAAGGACCAATGGCGAAACAGTCCGAGCTGTCGGTGACGTCAGTGAGCCTGCTGTCCAATGGAAGCGCTGATTTCTGATACCAGGGATTTGCATAAGGTCCCTATAAATACCGGAGCAATCGCGCTCACGGGCACTCCGGCGCGACAGAGCAGTCAGGAAGTGCTCGCCATCATGCCTGAGCCCGCAAAGTCCGCGCCCGCGCCCAAGAAAGGGTCCAAGAAGGCAGTGACCAAGACTCAGAAGAAGGGCGACAAGAAGCGCAAGAAGAGCCGCAAGGAGAGCTACTCCATCTACGTGTACAAGGTGCTGAAGCAGGTGCACCCCGACACGGGCATCTCCTCTAAGGCCATGGGCATCATGAACTCCTTCGTCAACGACATCTTCGAGCGCATCGCCGGCGAGGCGTCTCGCCTGGCGCACTACAACAAGCGCTCCACCATCACGTCGCGGGAGATCCAGACGGCCGTGCGGCTGCTGCTGCCCGGCGAGCTGGCCAAGCACGCCGTCTCCGAGGGCACCAAGGCTGTCACCAAGTACACCAGCTCCAAGTAGGGCGTCTCGGACCGTCACTTTCAACCCAAAGGCTCTTTTAAGAGCCACCAATTTTTTCAAATAAAAGGGCTGAATCACTGCTATTATTGGAAGGTATGTAATAGCCTTTTTTTCTGCACTCAAATGGTAAATTCGGTACTTGTTTCTTCAGCACGTTTAAACGTGCCTACTAATTTTTCAAGGAAGAAGAGGCTCAGTTTAATTGCCTCATGTTTTGCATATAGAGTAAAGTTGCTTGTTTAAAGCTTAGTAAACAATTAATTTTGGACTTGATGGGACTAAAAAACGGCAGTATTTCCAAGTGCGAGTCCCGTGGGAAAAAGTAGGTAAAGGTTTACAATTTTCTAAGCGTTTGAGCTACTTTCACTTAAAAGCCCTATCAGCTAATTAACGTTTACACGATATCAGTAAATAAAAGTAATATTTCTGTCTCGGCCTCTTAATTTTTCAGGGGCGTTAATGTGATTTTTTTTTTCTTTTTCCTCGCATGTACTTTAACTCTCGCCCCCGCCAGTGCTGGCAGATCTCCGTACTCTATTATGCAAAAGGAAAGATTTTCTTGACGAAAAGGTTTCTGGTTTAAATCCCCAATGTTCAAAGTTGTGCACTTGGTTCTTAAAAAAATAACTAAAACCGGGGGCCATCAGTGATGTGCAAGGTACTGGATGGGTAGTAGTGTGGGGCTGCAACTCTTCCAGCCCCGCCGCAGCACTGCGAGAGCGGCGCTTTGCACAAACTGCCGTCGGATACACATTTCCCCATCCCTGGTCCGTCACCGTTCCCATCTCCCCCAACCCTCCCCGGCCCAGGAGCCCGTGAGACGAGACGTCGATTGGCTGCGGTGACGCCGCGCGTCACCGAGCGACCGGTGCTCGCT
>NW_020955365.1:1073107-1075613 GCF_003031625.1 Empidonax traillii | reverse complement strand
CGGTGACGCTGGGCCCCGCGGGCTTGCGGGCTTTGGAAGCGCCCGCCGCCTTCTTCGGCTTCTTGGCGGCGGCCTTGCCGCCGGGAGCAGAGACCGCGGGAGCGGCAACAGGCGCGGTCTCCGACATCGCGTCAGGCTCGTCCTCGATCCAGGAGAATCCACTGGGCCTAGAGCAACTCAGCGGCCTCTTATTTATAGAGCGGAGCCGCGCGGTGATTGGTGCGTTGCAGAGCCCGCCCCGCTGCACGGCAGAAAGGTCCCTTCTCCCCGCTCGTTTTGTGTTTCTTAGGAGCCAAAAAAGCCCGTTTTTATCAGAATTTCCGCCACCGACCCCCTCCGATTTCACAGCGGCGTGGAAAAGAAAGACTCTTGTCCCCCTCGGCAAAGTTTCCTTTCGAAGAGACTACGGGTGAGCTAAAAAAGAGGCGATAAACCCTGAGTCCTGGACCTGGACAGACCTCGAGAGACAGAAACTTTTGTTTTTCCTTCTAAATAAAATCCGCGACATGGGGAACTAAATTTCCAAAGTAATTATTTAATATTCTTTAAAGGGTCTTCTCTTAATCTGAGCTAAAAATCAGAGATTTGAATCAATATTTTATTCGCAAATTGATTTCAAAGAGGAGGAAGTAACACAGGCTCATCTTAAGCACTGAATATGGATTAGAAATTAGCTCCTTTGTCCAAAATACTTCACCTCTTTCAAAATAATTAAAATAAATTAAACTAGTGCATTATGCAGGAAGGCAACAAACAGATTAAAGTCCTGTGAAGGGCTGTTTGTGCCCCAGAAGGAGATGACTTCTTACAGCATAGCAGCTTGTACTGTGTTGCTCAGTGTACACAATACAGACATGGTTCCCTCGTGCTCTGTTACAGAAATACTTAATTTCTTATTAAACTAGGTGACATAAGAATTTACCACGGCCAGTTTTTGTTAATAATCCTTATCAGTGGCCTAACACCTGGTACTTCGTCAGTGTTTTCATTTTGATACAGCTCGATTGGTGAAAATCTGAGTCATGGTTATCTAAGGAGACACTGCTGCAGCTGATTTTTTCCTGTACTACTACACAATAAAACGTGCTCAAGTGATCCATTAGGACTCCTCTTTTACAGCAGATTCCTAAATATTCCATTTTCTTACTGTCCAGTGACTCATCCCTGCATTGGAAGTAATATTAAAAACAGCCTATCCAGCTGGTGTATCTGCTTTACTGAAACACCTGGCTTTGCTAGGAAGAGGGGGACAGTCTTCAGCTGCACTTTGCCAAGACCACACTTGAATTAAGAGTAAATGTACATTGTTTTTCAGAGTAGAGAGAATTAAAATAAGTATTCTCTGATATGTTAATTATTGAGTACAACCCTTTGTTTTGCAAAGGCCTGAGAACTCCTTGTTACCTCTCCACTTGCTAGTGTAACTGTTGGTGATACTAGAATTTACGACTCCAGTAACTTATATTTTCAAATGGTTAATTATAAAATAAGGTTTTTGACCAATAAGAGAAATTTTCTGTTTCTATTTCAACATAATTATGGCAATGTTCAGCACCATGTATAAGGTGGAATCAAAACTGGTAACAGTCATTTTCACCTCAGACTGCTTGTCTAGTGTGATTACCGGTTATTCCCAAACTTTCAAATTTGAGGCAGAAAATGGTCTCACAGATCAGACAAAGACTTTTTCTTAAAAAACAAAATAATTGAGAACTGATAATTCAGAATGCCCACTGATTAAAAAAACAAAACAAAACAAACAAACAAACAAAAACCCACACAAAAAAAAAAAAAACCACACCACACACACATACAAAAAAACCCACTAGAAAACGAAACCAATAAGTCTGTAGGTTTTAAGATTGTTTAGAGGGTCGGGGTTGTTTTTCAAGACATCAGAGCTACCTGAGCTTCACATAAGGATGAGCTGAAAAAAAGAGGCCTGATGGAGTTGTGAGTTCTTTTCATACAGTATTAGTAAACTTTGTCTTTTTCACCCCCCTCCCCCCGAGAATAGTGATTCATTTCACATTAAATAAATCTGTTTTTAGCACGTATCTAGCAGCAGTTGACATATTACTTTTTTTTTTAATTTAATGATGTCGTTTTCAAGAGCAAAGATAAGGGGCTTGGGGTGGATTTTTTGATTTGGATTTGGCTTCGTTTAAGGCTTTTTGGGGGCTGCTTGAGATTTCGGTATTTTTGTTTTGCTTTTGCTAGGATATACAGCTCCTTTAATGAAAAAGTGGGTGGCTCTGAAAAGAGCCTTTGGGTTACTTTTGAGGTGGAAACGCTCCTCAGGTTTGTTTCACTTGCTTTTGGCCTTGTGGCTGTCGGTCTTCTTAGGCAGCAGCACGGCCTGGATGTTGGGCAGCACGCCGCCCTGCGCGATCGTCACCTTGCCCAGCAGCTTGTTGAGCTCCTCGTCGTTGCGGATGGCGAGCTGCAGGTGGCGGGGGATGATGCGCGTCTTCTTGTTGTCGCGGGCCGCGTTGCCCGCCAGCTC
>NW_020955365.1:1040101-1072598 GCF_003031625.1 Empidonax traillii | reverse complement strand
CTCGGCCGTCAGGTACTCCAGCACGGCCGCCAGGTACACGGGCGCGCCGGCGCCCACCCGCTCCGCGTAGTTGCCCTTGCGCAGCAGGCGGTGCACGCGGCCCACGGGGAACTGCAGCCCGGCCCGCGACGAGCGCGACTTGGCCTTGGCCCGCGCCTTCCCGCCCTGCTTCCCGCGCCCGGACATCGCTCCCGACGCTGCTCCGACGCCGCCGCCTCCGCTGCCAGTGACGTGATCACGTGTCACCGCGCCCCTCGCGCCACCCCTCTTATAGCTTCCCCGCGCGCCCCGCTCTGTTCGTCGATTGGCTGCGCCGCGCTCTCGCTCGCTCCGGCCAATGGCGCCGCGGATCCAAATCCAACCAATGGGAGCCGCCGGCGGCCGAGCCGCCCCCGGGCCGGGCCGGGCCGAACCTCCGCCCGCGCCGCGCCCGCCCCGGCACCGGGGGCCGAGCGCTGGCACCGACTACCCCGTGAGCCCGCCGTGAGCCCGCCTCCCGGGAAACGTGTCCGCGCCTGCCCCGGGAGAGCAGAGGCGCGCAGCCCTGTCCCGGAAAAGGGGGGAACTCTGCCAAAACCATCACTGTCGCTTTAGAAACAGTCCTGTGCTTTAAACCTCAGAAGTGGCACTACAACGCTACCTTAAAAATTCGTTATTGTTACTGTAAAAGAGAAACTTGCGTTTCAGGGGGAGCAGCTACAACCCAGCACTATCGATATGTGAAGACGCTAGGCAGCAGCACGTAGTGCGGGAGGTTTCTATGATATTAGAGGCGGATTAACTAGTACTGATTTTCAAGCTCTACTGTCTGTCTCCAGGCTGTCTTCTCAACCTTTAACCCCTGTAAACGTAGCTGATGTCGTCGGAAAACTACAATACAAGTTGCTTAATAAAGAACTTAGTGTTTCAAGCATTGCGTAAGATTGCATCACATAAATAAATATGTATTAGGTGGGAGGAGAATATTTATTAGATAGGCGGGTTCATATAAATTTCACTGTATGAAAGATGTAACTTTTTACTGCTTGGTGTGCTTGATTTTTGGGAACCTCCACCTTGTACCCTGTGCAGAATAAACAAAGTCTGTTTTCTAAACTAGGCTCTGTGTCTGTGTTAAGAGAGCTCCTAAAATCGGCCACAATAAGGTATTAATTGGAAGGTGTTTTTGAAGAGCATTAGAAGTCAAGCTGTTACATTATCACTCAAAATGAAGAATAGCTCACTTCACCTGGAAGCTGAAGTGATTTCCTGAACATTCAGGATGTTTGTCTGGTGCGACCTAGCCCTGTCTTACAGATAAAGAGATTCGTGTTCATTTAGTAATTACCCGTGGTTTCTCTTTATTTCCTGGCATATTTTTCTCTTCTTCCATACATCTTGAGCAAGGGCAGACATTGAAGGAGCCTGCACCCTGGTCTTACCCACATCATTCTGTTACACCCGTGTTGTACAACAGGCTCTTCCTCCATTTTCCCCATAGCATGGGATTCTGCTTTCTTGTTTCCATAAATTCCAGTTACTTGTAATTTATTTTTTTATGTTGTTCCCATTTTCACTCCTTGATGCTTATGCATTCTGCATCATGGGTTTGCTTTTTAATGCACAACAGATCCTATGATATGGGTATCATAACATTACAGCGGGGTAGTGTGCATGCAAGACTGTGCTACTTACCCTGGGTGCTACCATTGTAATAGTTCAGGCAAGGACCAAGACATGACTTCCACCAGGCTATCCATGATAGACTTTCGAAAACAAAAACCAAAAACAAACAAACAAACAAACAAAAACAAAAACAAACAAAAAAAAACACCACCACAAAACAACAAAAGAAAACCCCCACTAAAACCAAACAACCAAAACCCAAAAATCCAACAAACCCCCACAACAATAAAAACAAACAAAAACACTAAACCCCCAAAAGATTGAATCTAAACTCTGCAATTCAGAGACCAAGAGAGAAGCACATCCTTCTTTCCAGAAGGGTACAATAACAGGAATTCTGATCTAAACTGTACAGGGCATGCCAGGATTACAAACAAGACAAAAAAAATAGAAGTTCATTGCACACACAAAGTACTGTCACTATTTGTTTATTTCTGGATAACTAAATCCAGGTCCCTGTCCTGAGGATTCAATAACATTTAGGATGAATCTCTGCCTAATGATATGATTCAATGGATTACGATGAATTAATTCATCTCAGGTGTTGTTTTCTATTTCCATCTTTACACAGTCACTAACCTTCAGTGGTGTGTTGGGTAAGTCACATCGCTTCTCAGTGTCTCAGCCCTTTCCCAGCCCATTTCCTCCCCATGATCATTTCTTATTCTATGAACACTACTCAGAGCTACAGATGAAAAATGTGATGGAGGTGGTATCACAGAGAAGAACCCCAAACCCTGCATGACCACAATTAAAAAAAAAAAAAAGAGGGGTAGCCTGAGCTTATACTATCAGTAGTCCAGAGCTGAGAACATCTGTTTTGAAGGAGTAAAGATGACATTACTTGATTGTGTTCATGACCAGTGCTATCCTAAGTACACACTCCCATCTCACCTCCCCTTTCCACACTCACCCCAAAGCCATCTTAGAGGTCTATTAGTTGAGGGAGATTACCTACCTTGTTTAACCCCCTCTTTGAACCCATTTAACATGTAGCAAATTCAAACCCTTCCGCCTCAGCCAGAAGAGGATGGTACTTCAACACGCAAGTGTTCATTCTACCCCAACAGAGAAGGGCTCATCCACATAGAGAATATGGCAGATGCTAGTCTAGTATCTTAATACTAGTATTATCCACAAGTAAAATTATCTGTTAATCTCAACGTTAAAATTGTTAACCAATTTTTATTTGTCCCTGATGGATCCAGTGATTATCTGAGGTTTGATATGAAGCAAACCTTCCAATAAGTATATAAAGGAAATAATTTTGTAATTATTGGTAGTACTTCAGTTTCTACTTAGCTACTAGCTAAAGGTTGAAAGGGATGTTCAGGAACTAAAAAACAAGAATATAGCAGAAGTTCAGTGGGGAAAAAAAATTATGCATTATTTACAGTGTAGTTAGTTTTTCTTTCCTGAGGTTCAGAATGCCTCTATTGTCTCTCAAGGCCAGCCAAGAATCCTCCCTCCTTTCCACCCGCCAACTAGTTTTACACAAATCACAAGGAAACCAGAATTTTGATACACTGAACATTTATTGTCTTTCACAAGACAAAATGAAGTTTCCCCAGCCGATGACAATCCATCAAGATGACCATAAAGGGGATAGGGTGCAAAATTCCAGTGTACAGTATACGCAACAAATTATCTCCCTGACCACCCTGGAAGAAAGATGATTCATCAACCTCACTGCAACTAAAAAACATGATTATAAAATATTTACAGAAAAAACAACCAGTACAGAAAATAAAAACTGGACAACCATTTGTGTATGAAATGCTGCTAACTCTTTTCTGGCTCCTTAAAAAACCTGTTCCACTACCCTCACCAGAGCATTCGGGGTGTGTAAGGATTCAGGCAGAGCATAGTCACCTCCCTATCCCACACTCCCCTCCCCAGAGTATCACTATCTCCCTCCAAGGAAGGGGGAGGACTTGAGGGGAGCAGCATTGCCCTCCTTATTGTGATTTCCTTTCACCAAGTGGACATGCTCTAGCTCTGAGAGGAGGTCCCCAGCCACACCCCATCTATTCACAGCACACTGGCAAGTTAACCTGGGGGGTAAGGAACTATTCCCTGTCATGTGAGCCCTTTCGTTGCTTGCAGGAGGACTTTCCCTTCTCCTCCCTCCACAGTGATCTGATCTGTCCAGAGGGGCAGGAAAGCTGACTAGGACTATGACAGGTCACAGGAGACCTTCCATTTCTTTCATGAAGGCTTCATACACATCATCCTTTGTCTGTACAGAGATAGGGGCAGACGATCCAGCCTTGGGGGCAGCTTTGGTTAATGGCAGGGCAGGCTCATCATCTTGTTTTCTCTGGGAGGCAGCTGAAGCCCCTTTATTCTCCCGGCGCACTCGCAAGGCAGTGGGCACAAAGCGGGTGATCTCTGCCTTGGGGTTGGTGATCTGCGGCTTGGCACTGATTGTGGCCGTGGCTTTCTTCTCGATGGTGGCTGCACTGGTGTCATCCGCCTTGGGGCGCTGAATCAAGCTGGGTGGGGCGCTCAGTACCCCGGGATTTGGAATGGGAGCTGGTGGAAAGAGCCCAGGTGGGGCAGGTCCTAATGGGGGCACCAGAGGTGGCCGCAACATGCCTGGGCGAGGAGGAGGGATACCTGTAAGGAGAAAAGAAAGCATGAGCTGTCTCCACACCTGGGAATTTTGAAATATTTCACAAAAAAAAAATACACAGGCTCAGAATGCCATGAAAAAAACCAAAACCCTCCTCCCAAAACAAAACAACCCCCAACAAGATGCAGTAGCACTGACTTAAAAAAAAAAAAAAAAAAAAAAAAAAAAAAAAAAAAAAAAAAAAAAAAAAAAAGTTTTCAACCCTGCAGCAAATGCTGGGTTGAAAATGCTGCTCTTCAGACTCTGAAAGCAACAGGAACTTGTTTACTGCTCCCTTTCAAATTTCAAAGTTTCTTGACAATCCATCTCACTGCAATTTCAGAGTCATCAGAAATGTCTGACCCAGATAGAAAAAATAAATATCCCAATCTTCAACTCATTTATTGGAAAACCATTATAGCACACACAGCTTATTCAGAAAGAGTCCAGCAGAGCAAAAGTTTAAACTCTGAAATTCCCTTTTTGAGGATAGATTTCTTGCTATCAGACTATACACAGCACTTATTTGTTGTTACTACACAGAAAAGTGTAACAGCACAAAGCACAACGCAGCCACACAGACAGGAACAAAGGCTAAACGGCCACCAACTATACTCACTGCCTTGATCACCACAGCACAAACTGGGAAAATAAAGCAAGAGACTTGGCATGGAAACAAACAGAACACTTTACCTGGTGGGGCAGGAGGGGGCAGACGAGGAGGAGGACCACGTGGAGGAGGACCAGGGGGCAGACCTGGTGGGGGGCCTGGGGGAGGACCGGGTGGTCGTCCAGGAGGGGGGCCTGGTGGCAGCAGTCGAGGCAAAGGCCCACGCAATCCTGGTAAGCCAGGAGGTCTCAGGAACGGAGGAGCTCCTGAAAGTATAGGTACAATGAAAGAGAAACTTAATTCATAGTTAAAAAAATGTCCCAGCAACTATCTTATCAGCTAATACTAAAGATCTTCAACAGCAACCTGAAAGCTTATTAGCCAGCTGCCAGATTAAATAGAATGTCTAAAGATCTCAAAAAGACGCTGCAGTTATAGAGTTAAAGCTTTTTCATAATAGTCAAATAAAAGTATCTTCTCCTACCTAGGAAAAAGACTCCTCCCCACATAATGAAGTAGTAACTGAAAACAGCTACTGAGCTGAGTTTGGCAGAATTTAAACAGTTAAAAAACTTTCCTCTGTGGCATTTGATTGTTCTCCTGGCCTAAAAATAAGCGCTTTTGCTCTTTTACTCCACTTCATACACTGGCTCTGCTGCAGCCTGTGTAGACTCTAACAAAGACAGAACCCATCAAGTAGACTTCAGCTAGGGGAGCTTGATGCTTCAAAAGCAAGGTACAGCATCAATAGACTGATGATCGAACACACCATACAGTCTCAGTAATTACCACACCAGCCACATGTACTCCACCTGCAACATGTTCTGCAGCTTCAAAGCTCCCAACTGATAGCACTGCCTGTAGCACTGAGAGCCTGCATCCTTCTAACCAGAGTAAGTAAATCAAGTATTCACCTGGTGGAGGGCCAGGAGGAAGGCCGGTGGGTGGGCCTGGGGGCCTCAGTGGAGGGGCTGGAGGTGGTCCTAGTGGAGGAGGCCCAGGCATAGGAGGTGCCTGTATCTGAGTTGGAGGAACACTCTGCGCAGTCTGTTGCTGCTGCTGTGTCTGGGAAGTTGCAGTAGATGACCCGGTCTCTGCCAGAGTTTCCTCACTGAGCTGTTGTTGCTGCTGCTGCTGTTGCTGTGATGTCTCTTCAGACTCTGATTCCTCTTCCTCCTCCTCTTCCTCTTCTGAATATTCTTCCACTTCTCTCCCTTCTTCTGGAATTTCCTGACCTGGATATGGAGATACATTTATAAAATCCATCTAGATGTAACATCTTTGTGAACATCAAAGAATCTTGAGTACACAAAATAAAAAGAAGAAAAAGAAAGATAAACTTTACTTCAAAGGGAAGAAATCTGACCACATTTTATTGTTAAACAGAAAATAAAAATAAACAAAAAATAATAATAGAAGAATCATCACTGCTCTAGATAGAGCTCTGACAACAAGAGCTATGTGTTCCTGTGAGATCTGAAGCTCCTACTACCAATCCAAACTGTACCTATTTGATCTATGGTTTATGTGAGTTTGTGTGAGTTATGTGAGGCAACAGGGACAGGAGATTGGAGACAGAATCTCAAACCAAACACAGTCCCCATGTCCTAGAAGCTCCCACACCTTTGAAAGATACTGGGGTTTTCTTTCTAAAACAAACAAAAAATAATCTTTACTCTATTGGTTAACTTATTTCAGTAAAAGGGTATTTTTAAGGAGTACAAACCCTTACAGGTTACAGGCTGAGCACACGGACAATGTTACCCTTTCTCTTTCACCAATGGGTTCATATTTCATTTGAGCAGTTGTTCCAAAGTTAAGCAAGAAAAGGTTTGGAAGAAAAAACCCAGTAAATTGCTAGTCTTAACTTCAACTCTGCTATGCAAAAGTGCATACACTACTTAACCAAACATAAAAAACAAACAAACAAAACAAAACAAAAAAAACCCCACCAAATCCAAATACCTAACCAGAGCTGATGCTCTTAGCAGATCAGACAGTATGACCAGATCACTAAAATGTTTACTCTGTAATGGAGTATCACCTCATACTATATCCATTTTTCTCACCTGCCATTCGTAACATCATGGCCTGGAGTGGAGTCAGTTCTTTCATGTTCTTTTTCTTTTTTCGTGACTTCCCAGGCATGTCTGCAAACCGGACACTATGACCTGGGGAAAGCAAAATATGGACAAGGGTGGCAGGAAGTAGGAAGAAAATAACAAAAATCAGATAGAGTTACATCTACACCTGTTATGGATAACGCATCATTCTAACATAATGATGATCCTAACATAAGAGTTAACACTGGTGTTCCTGATAATCTGAAGTTTTGCTAGCCTAGTATTCTCTAACAATTCGTCTCCCCCAAGCAAGTGAGCTTATTTTATACTGAGGCTTAATTTTGTAAGGTACCCTGTCAAGGCTTCAGGTGAAAAATGGCTTGTGAGTTACAAGCTAACTCAACTTTTAAGAAAACAGGTTTATCTGAAAGTTGCTCTACTTCTAGACCATTCTAGAAGTGCTTCCTTTCAACCCAATTATTAATAAAAATCCTTCAGCTGGAATTTAGGTGAGCTGGAACAGAGTAGCTGACTAAATAAATGACACACGTATCATCAGTCAGGAGAGCTGACAAACTCTACCAAGTAGCGTTTTCCTTTCGAAAAATCAAACCCCAGTCTCCAAGTTCCCTCCCATACCTGATTTCTTTTCTTCACCACCTTCCCTCTCCTTGTCATTGTCACGATGCAGGAAGTCCTCGCCTTCACTGTCCGCATCTGACCTATCGCTGTCACTGTCATCGCTGCTCTCATCATGCTTGTCTTGATCCATATCCTCAGGATAACCTTCATCTTCACTAGTGCTGGACATATCATCATCATGCCCTCGCTGTCCTGCAGATAGCAAAGTATTAGGAAATGCATAAAATCCAAATACACAGGTGTGAAAGAACATTTTGTACGTCTACAGTCACAAAATTCCCCCTAGCAACAGCACTGACAAACTGTCATCCCTTTACTGTTTAGCACATATTCTGAAAGAATATTTTGGAGAATCTATTTATAGGATTTCCCATTAGCCTGCTGGTTAATTCGCAACTGCTACTGCAACTCATTAACTTCTATTCAGCAATTGCCCACCACTGAAGTATTTTCAAGCTTTCAGGCATGAAATAAAGCTAACCCATCCATTCACAAAAGTTTCTAGGGATGATACAGCAGTTGTGTGAAAAGGAGGACCTAGGTTCTCCTAGCAAAAGCGCACTCAGGGTTGTCTGGGTGGTTTTGGTTTGGGGTGGGTTGGTCTGGGGGTTTTGTTTATTTGGTGTTTTTTTCAAAAGGAAGAATTCCCAGAGAATAGCTGGGTTTTTTTTAAGGGATAACATGTACAATCTTTCAGCACTGTTAAGGCCACATGGGAAAATATCCAATTTGGGCAACCTAACAGAAAAAAAAAAAAACAACTGAAAAATGTAATTAAAAGTTTCAACATTTAAAAATACACCTGGTAAACAAAACTGCAGATGTTACGAATAGATCAGAATCACCTTAGAGGTACACTCATTTAAGAGAAGTCATTCAAGTAGTACTAACACCCATACTGCCAAGAGAATACCTTGTCTAGGGTACACTATATTCATAGCAAAACAGGTCAAGGAAAACTCCAGACAGTAACAGAAAAGTTCTTACCTGCTTCAGAACTGTAAGAAATCTCCTCCTCTCGCCTTCGAGGAGCCATTTCCAAGGTGAAACCCACTTTACGGCCATACATCTGCAGGACCTGAGGAGGGGGTGGCCCTGGTGGAGGTCCAGGGGGCTTCCTGCCTGGAGGTAAACGTGGAACACCAAGCCCAGGAGGAGGAAGTACAGAAATGGACCGAACTGGAGGTCTGGAAATAAGAAAGGAAATGAGAAATGTAGGAATGCAAACAAACGAAAGCGAACATGCCCTTAATGGAATTATTTAGCCTTCACTCATCATTGCTTACACAGCAGCCTTCTAAAAAGAAACACAAACATTTATAAATCTGACATTTCTAGATCTGACACAAGGAGTTTACAATCTCATACAAAGACATGATTGCTGAAGATCAGACAAAAGCTTCTCAGAAAGCAACTGAAGAGAACACTGAAAAAAAGCAAAGACTGAATCCTACCACAGAAAAGGAATGAAGTGATCACTGAGTTGGTGAAAACAGAAGGCTACTCAGAAGGAAACAGAAAAAACTAGTACTAGAATGAAAAAAAATAAACAAGCAAACTAGGAGTTTATATAAGCTATTCATATAAACTGAATACGCTAGTGGGACAAAAGAACACACATATGGCAATTTAAGGGGCATTTATGTTCAAAGTGGCAGGATTTTAATTTTTACTGATATTCAAAAAGTCAAAAACTAGAAGGCATAGTATTTAACTCAAAGGAATTTAAACAAAAACCTGTAACAGCAGGAAAAGATTAAAAAGGACTTTGGTTCAGAATTCACCACTTCTGCAAGTTAATATTACCTCTGCTTCTACCCCTAGTTCCTTCTCAGTAACAGGAGTGCTTCTTCTTCACTTCTCCTCTAAGTCTTTTTTTCCACTTACCCATAGGCTGATGTCTTCTTGAGGATAGAAGGTGGCTGGGCCCCTGGAAGGGGAATGTCCTGTATGAGGATGTTGGAGGGAGCGTGAGGCATATCTGGTAAGGGGATACTTTCCACTTCAACATGCTGAGCATTCTGGAAGGGAGGGGCAAAAAAAAAAAAGAAAGAACAGGTTACTCCCACACAGAAGCTACTGCAGAACCTCATTACCTTACGGAGTACAGAACACACGGGACCTGCCGTCACTTGTCAAAGGTGTCTGTTCTTAGGTTATGTTATCTTGCAGCAGCCCATGAAAGAAATTTGGGAAAGTGTCAACAGTAAAAGCTTTCAATGCAAAACAAAGCACATGCAATGCACTTACGAAAGGCTTTAGTGTTCATGTTTCTGTTTCACTTTAGACCTTCAATCTCCAAAACTAAGAGGCTGCAGACAAGTATGGCTGTATTTTTTAAGCATTCAGCAAGCCCAAATCCTAGACTGATGCATATTCCAAAGGGAAAAAAAAACAACAAGAAGTCTTACAGATCCTTGCACTTGCACAACACTACATTCTACATTACAGCAGGGAAGAATGATAGAAAAAGATCTTTAAAAGGATGCCAAAGACTTCTCATTATTTCCAGCATGAGATTTAGAAGAAATTCACAGATATATCAACTGCACACTCACAGGTTCTCTCTCTAATACAGAGTCAAAATGCCGATATTGTTAATTTGCAACATAAAGTTCCCTTTCCTCCTTTCATGTTGTGTGAGATCAGCATATCAGAGACAAACAGTGCCTTGACAACAGCCGCACTATCCTCACTGAAATGCTCTCATTGGAGTACTGTGCAAATTACTGTAAGTATTTCACGTGGGCTACATGACACTGGTCTCTTATAAAGCTCCTTCCTTTGTAACTGTCCCACCTAATGAGCAAAGAGAATGCACTATGGCAGCTACAAGACCAAAATATAATAAGCATTACCTTGACAGCATCAAAATACTGGCTGAGTTGTGATCTCTTCTGCTCGTACTCCACTTCCAACTTGCGCAGTTCTTTATAGATGTCAGGATTCTCCTTCTCATAGAGCCGCAAGATACGTTCAAACGTCTCACGGAGTTTTTTGCGTTTATCCTTCAGCACTTTTTCATTAAGTTGCGGCTGTTGTACTGGGTTAAACTCTGATCCAAGACAGTAAATAAATGACCAAAAAAAAAAAAAATCATAAATTACTCTACTGCACAACCGTGATGAATGAAACCAATTCAAAGCAAAAACATCTTCAAACCCTATTTTCAGGAAGTCTTCAGCCTTATGACAACACTCTCCTTTAACTATATCACACACACAATACTCATTCTTTTTATCAGCCACCTTCCTGAAAAAAGTAATTTTTGATGGCACCACATCACCTTTAATTGTGATCAATCCCCAGCTTTAACAGAACCTCTCCTTCTGACAAGAAAGGAAAAAAGTCACTCTATTTAATATTCTCCCCAGTCATCCCTAAAAACTATGCTACACATCTAATAAACCACTGCCTAAGTCCAACACCTGGTACCTCTTACTCACCCATCTCATCCAATTTTTCCATGTCCCGGATAATCTGCTTTGGATCTTTCATCTTCAGTACAGCTGCTCGTACCATCATTCGTTGCTTTTTGTTCTAAGATCAGAGATCAAGCGGATCAGAAAAGTGTCACAGAAGAAAGACACAGAACATCTGTTACCCTCTCTCAATGTTTCCAGTGTGTACAAAAAAAACACACTTCAAAACGCCCTACGAATGTTCACAATGGCACAAATCAGAAGCAAAGGTAATTAAAACTCCTGGTAACTTTAATTCAACTATCTTGATTATTACAAATGCTACTACAATTCATTCACTTCATTTGAGACATATACAATCAACATAATAACCAACTGACAAAATAGAGTAAAACACTAAAAAGTGTGCGAGTTTTGGGTAGCTTATTTCTTGTTTGCTTTGGGTTTTTTGTATTGGATTTATTGCTTGTTTGTTTGCTTTGGTGGTTTTTTTTTAAATTTTACTCCTAACTACTTACAATAATGTTTCCAAAAAATTACAAGTTAAAAACCAGCAGGTGATATGTTTACTCCAAACATGACTTCTGTTTTCTTAAACTACTTGTTTGGATAATATTTTCCAAAGTCAATCTTAGGATATCCACCAAAACATCCGTAGTCTATTAATCAGCCACAGCCCATTACACTTGCAAACATGATACACAGTACAGGAAACGCCAACTAAATGTTCCCAATCTATTTATTTACCTTCTTTAGTTCCCTTTTCCTAGCTTCCTTCCCTAGAGGAGGAAAGAAAAAGAAAATAACTTGAAAGACACAATCAAATTGAAGAATTTTTTCTTTATCAAGACTAGTGCTGTTTCTCAACGGCTCACTCATCTTACAAAGACTGTAACTCAACTTCCCACTGAGAGAGAAATACAGCATAAAATAGATTTCTGTTCCATGTGTTTTATACAGAAAAAAGAGATACTGCAGTCTTCATGTTTCCAGAAGGACTTCTTCCATACAAAAAACAGAATAATAGGGAACAGAAGTCATAGTGATATGTGCAACCGTGAAAAGATTGCTGCACAGAAGCTGAAACAGAGTCAACAGACAACACACTTGAAAAATATCTAAGCTTTGATTATGCATCTGAAACAAAGCATTTCCACCACGTAAGTCTGGATTTTCTTTATGTACTTAGCCTTGATAACTTCTGACATGTTAGCAAAAGCCAAAAAAACAGTTAAAACAACTCCCTCATCTAACCAGAGCACCTACAAAAGTTGGCATGTTCCTCAAATTCCTGCCTCAGTCAGATTAACTGTGTCCCAGAAAGCAGCACGCAGTTTAGCCAACAGCTACACACAAACTGATAACCACAGCGAGAACCAAGAGGGAAATACTCAGAGAAGCAACGGCATGAAAGCAAGAAGCCTTCTCAGCCAGGACTGAGATGTTTTTCAAGTTAGGGAAACTCAGTCCTGATTCACGAGTGAGGATCTTATCATCAGAGAAAGCTTTTTATCTGCTTTCAAAGGCATCCCTCCATTCCCATTTGCTTAGCTTTTATGGATACTTACGGGCCTGATCCGTGGGATTCATAAACTTCCCACTCTTGGTGGATGATGTAGATCTCCGCCCCATTTTGATCTTTTTTCTTCTGCCTCAACAAAACAAACTTAAAAAATAGGGAGAGACCTGGAAAAGATGATATGCTTTCAGGTCACTGGTAGCTTAATTATGATTATTTCTTTTCTCTGCATCAACAGGTTGCGCCCTCAAAGAACTCAAACACTTGCAAGGTCCTCACACCCAATTCCGAACTCAAGCTACTCTAACTAAATACTACTAATCTAACTAAATACCTACTTACTACTACTTCACTAAGTAATAATTTTAAACTAATCAATAAAGTTGTCATTATTCACAGTAAGACTCAAACCACCAAGCTTTCTGCTTACACTGTGGAGGGATGCAGGGGAGGCAGGAACACACATTCTATTTTTCTAAGAGCGTATCAGAGTTCAGCTTCTCATTTACTCTCACAAGAACTCTCCAGTTTTCACCTTTCTCCGTTTCAAATATTTTCCCCCCAAATGTCCTCCCTTCTTCAGAATCTCATCTGCCACTGCTGTCCCTCCCCAGATCCCACTGTATCCACCAGCAGGTGTGCCGCACACATCCACGTTTTCTTCGCCTCCCCAGAGCCCACCCGTGCTCCCTGCCTCCATCAGCATTATTTCAGGCTGTGCTGTGATGACCAAACAAAGGATTATTCTGGAAAAGGTTATTTCCTGTCTTTTGGCATTCCTTTACCTTACAGATCCCTATCCAAGTGTTCAAACTACAGTCCCAGATGTTTCTTCTCAGTTTTGCTCTCCCTCTACCTCCACACCTAATTTCCTGACAAAATAATGGGGGTTTTTTTGCAAGGCACTATAATTTCTTTCGGTGGGAAGCTCACCAAACAGAAGCAGCAGTTACATTTACATCCCTTATTTCCCACATTTCTACCATTTAAAGGGTAAAGGGAAAGAGAACAAACTTCTGAAACCTCGATCCCAAATCTTCTTAGGACCCAAACCAAAGAGTTTCAACGCAATAAGTTATCAGACAAAGATGGGAAAAAAAATTAAAATCAAGCACTAAATTTATGATTTTTTTTTTTTTTTGGCCACTGAGGAACGGGACAGAAAGCCCTCCCTCCTCCTCCCCCAATGGAAGGAGGAAGAGAAGGCGGGAGTGCAAACCGCCGCCTTCTCCTCGCTTCCCTTCTCCTCGTATCCCAACACCGCCCACCGCTCTCACCCCTCTGCCGGGCCGGGCCGGGCCGGGCCCGACTCCCTCCCGGTGCAGCCGCGGCCTCTCTCTCAGCCCCGCGGCCGCCGCGGCCCCGCCGCCATCTTGCACTGGCACAGTGTGGCGGCGCGCGGAGCCGCGCTCCGGAAGGGGCTGCCCCAACTCTATGGTTCCGCCGCCCCTCGCTCCCCCTCGGAGGTTCCGACTCTGTGGTTCGGCTGGGGGCGGGGCCGGGAGGCGGGGACAGGGACAGGGACAGGGACAGGGACAGGGACAGGGACAGGGACAGGGACAGGGACAGGGACAGGGACAGGGACAGGGACAGGGACAGGGACAGGGACAGGGACAGGTTGTGCCCAAGCAGCCCCACCGAACTCTGAGAGCGGATGAAGACACGGCTCAGGAGGGATACGGATGAGAGAGCCTTACGCCGGCAGGGCCAGTGCTGGAAATAGACCGGAATAGGCCAGTGCGGGAATAGGGACAGAAGGGAAGCCCTGTGAACTTGGTCGCCGAGGCCGCTGTTCTCCCACACTGTCCAGCGGAGATCCCACAAAGTGCCCACCTCCCCCCTTCCTGAAACATGGGGAATAAACGCAAAGTGCTGCGGGAGCAGGAGGGAGCTGCCCACAGCCTCGGGTCTGTCACAGGGGTCTGTTGTAGGGTTTGGCCTCGAGGCAGCGCTGCTGCCCTGTGAGCAGAGCTGGCATCCCTCTCTTGGACTCCTGGGCAAGTTGCCTTTCACAGGACTACTGGGAAAAAGTGACTGGATGACGTTCATCAGGCAGCTCAGACTGTACAAAGGGAACCGGAGAAAGTTTGGTCCCATCGGGGACCACAGGAGCTACTCTGTTACTTGTCTCTTCCTGCGGCTCCCATTGTGATGAACGGGTGAGGCTGGTGAACACCTTGTAGGAGCTGTTCTGCGACACTATCCAAAGTGCAATTTCTAGCAAAAAGTCCACACCACCCAAAGAACCAGGATAAAGATTCATGAAACATCAGGGTGCAAGCAATAAAATATAGGTGCAGGATTAAAGAACTAGCATGCCAGGGAGAGGTGTAGGAAGGACAGTTTTCTCTGCACAGGCAGCACCTGGGAACAGAGGTGGTCAGATCTCTGAGTAGGATTTGTAGACCCCCTTGCTCCTGGAGAACATGCCATGCAAGACAACGTTGTCACAGTTTTTCAGATAATGGAGTCTCAGTTGGCAAACTGGAAGTTTATGAAGGAACATTGCAGGATGGGTAAAAGACTGTAAGCTGTGTATCATAGTAATGCCAACATCCATCACAGAGTGCACAAAATCCAAGTTAGCAAATAGCTAGTCCAGGAGCATCCTCCGAGCCAGGCCTTCAGGAGCTCTTAGTGCCTAGCAAGTCTTGCTAACCATGTACAGAGCAGAATCATCCCCACCTTGTGCCTCTTTGGCCCATTCTCTTTACATTATTCTTGTTAGCAGAAAGAATTTTCTGCAGGGCAGATTTTGCTTGCGACCATACTGTTTTTCCACACAGGTTTGAAAGCAGCTTAGACTGGCTTGGGCTGCTTTAGTATCTTTTCTTCCTTGAGACTTGGAACACACATATCACAGTTTTAATTCTTAATCCTTTGTTCAGAACAGCAGCCTGAGCAAAGGGAGAATGCTTGAAGGGATGTGATGTAAAGCTGTGGCCATGCGCATCCCTGTCATACACCATGTCACTGGAGAGGGGGACAGATGAATTTCTGAAGGTTAGTCGCACCTCCCAAGGCTTGGAGCTTTCTGTTATGGGAACACTAGGCTCAGTGGGGACAACTGTGCTGCTTCAGCCCTGACTGCTTTCTCCCAGCAGTGTCTGCTGACTTGGACAGTAGTTCTCTCACATTTTTCACTTGGTACTTCTGTCACACCAAGGTGCAGCTGCAAGGAGTGTAGAGAAGAAACATCAACAGACGGGTTATGACACCTTTGGAACACCAAGTGTAAGGCAGAACAGAGGGTTAGAAAGAGCAGGGATTAATTCTGTGGTGGGGTAGCCAGCTTTCCTTTAAGTTGCCTAGGAACGAGCATATGGATAGAGTTGAGTAGAAATTGTACATCTCTGTGTTCCTCATTGTGTATCCCACTTCCCCGACACTGTTTAGTACTTGCTTTCAAGAAAATGTGGACAAACTGCCTGAAAAATACAACAGATTCATTTTTATTTGACTCCACTGTTCTTGGACAGCTGTGACTGGGAATCTCACAAAGAGGTGGTGGTTTTTCTTCCTAGTTTAGAACACACATTTGCACATAGAAAGCAGGAGTTAGGAACTCCTACCTCTCCAACACTCAAATATTGCTGTTCTGCAGATTGGCAGTCTCTTGGCTCTACGTAAGTACCTCTGAACTGAGTGCCACTTGTGTCAGGAGACAGAAAATGTCACATTGTGGAGAAATGATGCCTCAGGTCACCATGTCATCCACCACAATACCTCACGCACGCAATGCAGTGCTTTTTGCCTCCTCTGAACTGCCTCTCCTGATGCACACAGCCCAGTGTGCGGCTTGAGCTGGTCTCAGTTTCTCAGTTCCTGGCACCCACCATGCTCCTGAACTGTGGGCTTTCTCCCTGATGGCTGGCAGAGCTGTTTAGTGCTAGCAATTTCATCGCCATCTAGTGGCTTTTGAGCACAAAAGCAGAGTCAGAAAAGATGATGAAAGTGAGACCAGTGGGGGAGGGGGAAAAAAAAAAAAAAGAACCCAAAACGGAAGGGTTGTGCAGCCTACTTAGAACTTCCCTTTTGTAATCTCACCCATTTCTTTACTTTCATAGGCACAATCTAGTGATCAATAAACTACTATTGCTAATATTGAATATTAAAAAACGTGTATGAATTTGGACGTGCTTTTAGTTTGGGGGAAGATGGCACTAAAAAAGGAAACTATACACAATCCAACTAGTTCAATCTATCATGGATATAAAAAAAATTATAAAATTTAAAATTTGCATCTGTAATGAAGATTTTAATACTTGTTCATTATTTTGTTTAAGATTGGGGTTTCAGAACAAAAAGAAAAAAGTATAGAAAAGAAAGTTCTTCCAATTGTACATTTTTATTAAGTCTTAAATTACCTTTTTTTTCTAAGATCAAAAGAAAGCAATCCACAGCATATCAGAGCAAAAGACTACAAATCATGTTCTTGCTTCCAGCTTTTGTTTTAAAATCTGAAAAATAAGGACATTTGGTAGCATATTGTGAAATGTAGAATCTGAGCACACTCTTGGCAGTCTCACATTGGTGGGACTGGGTAAAGCATTTGAAAATAACTTCAGTGCATTAATAGGGCTGCAATCCTACAGGCACTTGTACATATGTATGATTCCATTTTAATCAACAGAACAGCAGATTTGCAAAGAAATTTTTACTTGTGGGTTTGCAGCAGCAAAAAAAAGAGCATTACCAAGCATAAGAGGTTATTCACAGCCAGGCACGCTTGGAACGTGGCAGCTGGTTTCTCTCAGCTATGGGGCAAGGCTGTGTGTGTGTGCCTGTAGGCCCAGGTTTCTCTTACCTGCCAATCTACTGGGATTAGAGTTTATTTAAAGAAGATCTCTGGCTGGCTCCTTAGGCAGGGATGGGACAGGAAATAGCAGCTAAATATGCTTCAGCTAGTCCTTATAAGTAGTTCAGGGAACAGGGAATCCAGTCTATCAGATTTAGCACTAATCCACACGAGTTTAGCAACCACAGCTGTCCTGATGAAGCCTCCAGATGTTTGCACAGATTGCCTTCTTGAAATTGTTTTCTCTCATCATGTTGTCATCTTTGATATAGAAACATAGAGCAAAATCACACCTCCCCCCACTGCTCCAGCAGTGAGTATTATCGTCACTAGAATGAATTACAGTTGAAGGTTATCTACAATGCATTCCAGAAAATAGTGAAGGAAAGGTACAAAGAATTTGAAACGCTGCCTCCCAGGAACACCTATAAGCCAGTTTCCAATTAATATATATCATTGCCAGTTCTCAGAATTGTCACATCTCTTGCTCTGAGGCCACTAATAAGAGAAAAAAAGGCATCAGTAGTTCATTTGCCATAATGAATCAAAAAGGTTACTTCAGGCATAGCTGCTGTAGCCACTGTCACGGGAGAAGAGAGAACTATGAATCCACTCACTGAGCTTGTTGTCTCACCAAAGAAGTCACTTCATGTATGGCACGCTGGTACTTTTCTGAGGCTGCTTTAAACTCAGCCAGGTGCTTCTCGTAGCTTCTCACAGCTGTCAGAAGCTGATTCCTCTCCACAGCTCCCAGGATGGCATGGAGGATCATTTCAATGCCAAGGCCAATAATGGTAATGCTAATTCCCCCAAGAACAGATGCCCCAATCTGTGCAAGGAGACTGATGAGCTTACTCACAGTGAAAGTTAAAAGATTGGAGCCAAGAATTTTGATAGCTACCATCCCAGCTGTTGAAGTTGCTTCTCCAAGAATAATGGAAAAAACTTTCTGGGCTATTGCAATTTTCTCCAACTCAGGCTCTTTGATGTCATATAGCTTCTGGTACAGCACTGGCTCGAGTTTTTCCTTCATGTCACTATCAATCTTCTGTACCTGATGCTGAATCTCACTCATCACTTGAATGATAATGTCACAGTTTTCCTTGACAGTGCTGCTCTCTCTCATCTGGATGTGGGTAATGGTGCATCCCAGGTGTTCATTCAGCACTCCAACCAGCTCATTTGTTGCACGGAAATTTGTAGACATGCACTCAAGCAATTCCTGATGCAAATTGATCAATTCTTGCTTTCTCTTGGGATTGTCTGGGTAAAGGAGGTCGCTCAATGCCATTCTTCAGAAAAAGGCTACTGCAAGAGAGAAAAGAAATCTCTTACTCTGTTCAACACCTATAACTGTAGCACTGAAATATTCTCTGTCTCTGCCTCACTGGTTCTTTTTATACTCAGCAGGTCAAATCCCAAAGCATATCTTACAAATCTTAATTCTTGCTTTGGATCTTTACACAAATAATTGGAAAAGGACCTTTTAAGACACTGAGTATACTTGGAGCAGCAAAAATAGGTAACAAATATGTAATTGGCATAAATTGTAAATAGAACACAGTTCACTGGAAACTGAGGATTGAAAGTGACATTGGAACCTTGGAAACTGAAGATAGTAGAAGCTGAACTAGTTCACTAAAAAATGGAACAATCTCATCTAATCAGCAAAATCTAAAATAAGCTGTGGAAATTAAAGGCCTGTTCTAGGCACACTTCTGTATCAGCCTATTTTTTCAGTTTATTGGCATCTGATTTTTCAGCAACTGTGCTGATTGGTGGAGTGGACATGGTCTGTATCACCATAAGGGTGTTTTATACCAGTTTTTTTTCTCTAACATTCAAGAGAAAATGTTACTATATAAGCACTCTGTGCTTATACTAATAAACTTACCCTTGAGAATTCATACAGAATAGGAAAATTATCTATAATAAACCTATCCTAACCTATGTCACCTCACACACATTTCCCACTGTATTTGCTTCCCTGATATTAAGCTCGTTCCCTCATTGTTTATTCACCTCCCTAATGCTGTAATTGATTCCCCATTGTTTTTTCGCTCCAAACAGCAAACTACTGCAGACAGCTGTGTGATGTTCAGCACACCATGTAAGCACCATGAGGTGCACCTACACCAGGCTGTCTGTGAAGGCAGACTGCCTCGGAGCAGCACACACCAGTTTGCCCTGCTTGCACAGCCTCACTCCCTCCATTCCCGTTCTCCCATGCGGAGCCAATATCTGCAGGTGCTCACCAAGCTCCTAGGACATGACTGAGCAGAATCTGACCTTATCACTGTACAGAGCAGAGCACAAAATTTAACTCCTCTCAAACCCTTGTGTCTAATCCTTATGGTCACCATTCTTCTCTGAGCTGTTGCTGGTTTGCCAGCAAAAGGGAATATTTAATACATATTTCCTCATAACCTGTGTGTCAATATACAGAGTCCAAAGAGACTGAGTTCCCAGTGGTCATAGAGTTACTCCTCGTCACTAAGATTCCATAATCAACACAGTGCCATTTACCTTTGACCCCATCACCAGCTGCAAAGTGAAAATGCTTTAGCATGGTTTTGACTTAAATGCAAAAATCTTAACAACGGGGGCAAACTATGAATGAATAGGATGACTCATTTCTTTGTTGGTACTTCTTATGTTCTCAGCCCTTTATTGCAAATCTGGGCCACTTATGTGGTGAGTGCTTAGCATTTTTCCAAGATAAACCTCTTCTTGCCGTTGGTGCCTACATATCACAGTTAGAGGTACAAATAGTTATGTGTAGGGAACTACCTAGATTTTTCTTCTTAAAAAGATGCTTTTGTGCCATTTTGGTCCTTTGTAGTTCTTGCACTATCTGTTAACTGCAAATCATCTGACACTGACCCAGCTGTATTTTACTAAACACACCCTCCCCCACAAGGTCACAGTAGAAAACCAGAATGATTTCAACAGTCCCCTGCCAACTTTTAATCTCAGTATTGAATTACAAGCTAGTCTGAAGAGATTTTTTTTCCACAATATTTTGCACTGTACTGTGCATTTCTATTAGTCACTTACCTTGTAGCTCTGTCAAGAAAATAAACTCTTTAACACATCTTTTTCTTCAAGCTGTAGGAAGCAAAGTACATATACAGTAAAGGTTTGTGATTTTCAGGAAACATAAAGCCATGTCAGTGCAAGCTATGATTTCATATCAGTCCTGCCTCAGGGATGTTGCTGACTTGCTCTCTGACTCAGTGTGGTATTAGAACCTTTCTATTCCAGTAGTGTTTTGTTGTAAGGTAATTTGTTTCCTTATTTGCAGAAACTGAGCAGACAAAATGTTTTAGAACAAATAGCACTTCAACAAACATTTTACATTCTAGGCAGGTGTGGAGGAGACTTTTAGCTTCTATTATTTATGCATTTCAGGTTCTTATAGCTGTTCTACATTTTATGTCTCTTAATGCTAAGATTACTTCTTAGTCTTCACCTCTGCTAATTTTTACATTTCCTTTATAGAGTTAGGCAGGCCACATATATTTCTGACAATTTCTCCAGCTCCAAGGAGATTTTCTGCAAAAACTTTTCTAATTAAACATTTAGAGTGCCTACCTGATTTTGTCTGATTGCTCCTGCTGAAATGTGTATGGGACAGTAACTTCAGCCTCTTTCCCCTGTGTTCATCTGGTGTTTTCCAGCAGCATGTGATGAGTTAGGGATACGGAGGCTGGGCTTCAGCTCCATCCTGTTGCCTGCCCGCTTGTCATTAATTCTATTGTGTGATGTTTACCCAGATTCATCTCATTTTCTTCCTCCTTTCCCTTTCCTTCCAATTTTAACAGAATTCAGTTTACTTAAAGCCAGTTCCCAATTGTTAGATCCTCCAGAGACCTTCTGTTCCTGGAGGGAATGGATACAGCACAAATCCCTCCTGCCCGCAACAGAGGTAGCATCACAGGTACATCCAGAAATGGCTGAAAGGGGGTGGTATTACTTTCTGTTCTCAGAACACAAATGGTGTAGGACAGCACTTTTTGTTCAAATAGATACAGTATTAAGTTTTTCACTGGGATTTATAAATTTCTATTTTTTAGAAATATAAACATTAATGTTTGCAACTATGCCTTGAAATAATGAGTTTTTACAACGACTGTTTTTTTATACCCATGAATTACGGAAGAAAAGCTGAACAGCCACACAAAACCAGAAAAATAGATACCACAGACACTGAAAACAGGCTTTGTCTGTCCCAGCAAGACAAGCTTGCACTTCTGTGTTCAACCAAACAAAACATCTTTCATACTCTGATCCTTAGAAAGGTGAACCTGCAGCCCTCAGGGTCTGGTCATGAATACTGCTTCCCCTGTAGAGAATGGTTGAGTTCTCAGATGAAAGCATAAGATCAAGCATAAAATGAATACTCTGCAATGCTAACTTGTTTTCATCTGAAAGCTAAGCTGCTGTATTCAACTCATATGAATACTGTGCCAAATTCTCTTGTCAGAGCTGTAGGCATCAGAAGATGAGCTGAGAGAGAACACTAAATGATTTAACTACTACCTTTCTGGAATCTTCAATTAATAGTGACTCCTGATTTTTAACTGAGAATGTCATGTAGTCCTGAATATCTTCTGATATTGGACTGAATTGAATTGAATTGAATTGAATTGAATTGAATTGAATTGAATTGAATTGAATTGAATTGAATTGAATTGAATTGAATTGAATTGATCAGGCTGGCAACTGCCTCTGTGTCCCATTCTATAGGCTGGAAACTGTTTTCATGTCTTCAATGTTTGCAGTGGATGCAAATTCTTCTCTTCTAGAGCCTCTATCATTTGGAACACGACAGAAAATCATTTGAACAATATACAAGCAGTTTTGTTTCTGCTTTACTTTGTGTCTTTAGGGAAAATTATTAGCTGTTGTTCCAGACCTATTAAGTTTGAGGAATATACTTCATTTGGAGTATCTGTCATCCTTTTTTACTGCACTTTGCCAGGCCTCTGATGCCATGAGAATGGAAGAAGTGGTGCGGAGACACACCCCAGCTCTGAACAGCAGTGGAGGCTAAAATCAATTTTGCTATTTCACACAATTTCAGATGACTTTTGCCATGGGAAAGAAATGCAGGAAAAGCCAGAGGGCTGAATTGAACTCTGAGAAAAACGTCTTTGAAAGTATACAGTGGGATGGGAAGTTGCAACTGCTTGGGCACATCTATCTGCACATCTAACCACAGCAATAGCTGTTTCAGCTGCAACCAGTCTGGCTTTACAGGGTTCTGGCACAAGTGAAAACAACAGCATGCTATCCCAGGACTGTATCTGCAGTTGGCCTTGGGAGAATTCTTAGGTGCAAGCAGAAGGACATAACTTTCTTAGCAGTCTAAATGGCATCAAGATGGAACCCCAAGCAAAGAGAATGTTTTATGCCTTCACCTATCAAGGGATGCTTGCATCATCTAGTCGCTGTATGAACTGACTGATAAGGTCACTTCTCAGAGCACTGTAGCCTGTCAAAACATTGAATTATTCAGTCTTCAATTGCTTTGTCTCTTGAATGTAATGTTGTGCATTTGATTTTGCTGTGTTTATTCCCCCCTCCCAAGAATATGAGTTTAATTCTGTGTACACCCACCAGTACATACAAACTGAAGGATTATAGTTCTAAGGATGATGTAAAGTAGATTGCTGTCTAGGACTCACATAAATCTACCAACAAACACCAAAACATGAAAATAATTCAGTTACAGCACTTCTCTTACTTTAAAAATTGCATGCTAAAGGTCAAAGTCATAATTCCTGCAGCCAGAAGAGTAATGATACTTCCAACTGTTTATATCATATTTTGCTGGCCTGCTTGGTAGGACTCCTAAAAAGGCTGTCAAAGAGCTTTTTCTTTGTTTTCTTCTAACTAATGTCTTGAGGAAGAATGGGTCAGGTGGGTTGGTAATTTGTACAACTGGTTTAAGAAACGTAGCCAAAAATATATCCACTTTTATTCCCCTGTAACTCCACTGTAATAGCCTCTTCTGTATTTCTTCTGTTTGCTTTTCAGAGTCAGATCCTACTCCAGAAATGTTAGCCTTGGTTTTAAGAGTGATAAAAAAAGGCTGTTCAGGGTCTGCCAGAATCTGCATGACAACATACATCTATGTCCCTTCAACTAACACAATATTCTCACTCTTCAATGCACAACTTCGCACCAACTTCCCCATCATGCCAGTGAAAGAACATTTCAGCATTAAAGGACAGCTGCAGCTCTTGGTCAGTGCTTTGAGAGAGATGCAAATCACCATGGAAACAAATTACAAAGATATACAGGAAAGCATCAGCCACACTTTGTATGCTAAGATTCCTGGTCCCATCACCTCCTTGCAGGACAAGACTGCTGCAATGAAGGAACTTTCTGAGATTTACAAGGGGGCACTAGAAAACACCACTGGTGCACCTACTGCAGTGATGTTGAAATATGTCAATTTCCCTGAAGCAGCAGAGTCTGCTATTCAGCAGTTACAGAGTTCACCTGTCTTATCCCTCCAAGTGTCAGAACTTCTCGTAGACTATGCCAATATTGTGGAAATGCTGCAACAAAATGAGAACACTAAATACCATAGAAGGCAGCTCCTCCTCTAGCCGAACATCAAAACAGCTCAGACTTGGCTCTCTACCCTCCTCTTCGCTTCATGTTTTCCTTTAGCCTATTCCTCCAGAGCACAGATCCATAAAGAAAAGTCTGAAAACAGCAGCTGACTACTCAGAGGGAGCCTTCCAGGTGCTGAAGCCACCTTGTGAAGGATTCCAAGCTTTTGTTAAAATAGTTGAGAACTACATCCCAGCAATCTGCCATTTAATCTGGTAAAACCTGATGACATCCAAATTCCTGAAGTGTCTACATTTCTAATGCTAATATTTCTCTTGTACCTAAGTTCTGTATTCCTTGCTGAAAGATTTCCAAGGAAATGGGAGAACCAACCTTATATGGAGCTGCTTCAAGAGTCAAGCAGTTCATATAGGTGCTTCTGGCAGTCCTTACTTTTGACTAACCAGTTGACCAGCACCTTGTGCAGTCCTCTTCTGTCCAGATCTCTTTTGGATAACAACAATAAGTTGTTGTTTACTGTTTCAGACAGGGAAGTGAATACTGAACTCCAGCTTCCTTCCAAGACCATCAGTGCCTAAAAGCTGGGGTTATTTGTGAAATGTGTCAGTGAGTTTCAGCTCAATTGATGACTCCACTGCAAAGTTAAACCACCATGACTTGTCTTCTTAGACCAGTAAGATAACCCCACTGACCATAGCCTCAGCCCAGGGCTAGCATCAGTAGGGTTGAAGGGCCAGGGGTGAAGAAGCAAATGAGGCATGCTGGAAAAGGGAATTGCAGGCAAAAAACATTCCTTATCATTTCCACAGTTATTTTTTGAAGATAGGAGAACTCCATAGCTCTAAGCTTTGAGTGTCTAAGGCTCCAGAAGTGCCAAATGAATGCATAAAAGTGAGAGTAGTCTATAGTTAAATCAGAAGTTCCAGTTCCAATTCATGATATTAATTCAACCTCCAACATTAGACATTACAGATCAGCAAAGTAGAAAAGCAGGTAAATAAAACTGTCGCATTCAACACCCATGAAGACATCAGTAAGGCTCCACAGACTCTCCTTCATTTCAGCGTGAAAAAATGCTCAGCGTGCATTTACTGGCCACTACAGAACACAGGATCTATCTGATTTCTTCAAAAGGAATTTCTAAGTTGAACAAGATGAAGATAAGTCTTGTGATTCTCTGCTAGTAAGTTCATGTCTCAACATAGCTACATGCTTCTGTCCCCTGTGTGTGAGATACAGACAGTCAGTCTGAGATGAGAGCTGTGGTACATGGCATCATGCAGCTGGGAAAAACTTTACCACTGTGGTGCCTTTCATATCCATAAGCCATATTCTTTGTCACTAAAAATAAAGGTACTAAATAAAGGGTCTGAAGTCCTTGTATGTCTTTCCTGAAAGCCTAAGGGAAAAGCTACCTACAGTGAAGGTTACCCCGGACTTAGTCTTCAGGAAGGCCGTGGATAGCATTCGTCCTACCTGAATGGGTCCAGGGAATGTCTGTTCTGATGAACGAGGCTGAATGTTCCAGTCTTAGCTGGAGAGTTACAGCTGGAAGCAAAGGGAAGTTTGAACCTTCTGTAGCAACAGGAACACCAGAGACTGAATACCTGTGAACTCTTCTTATCTGCAATTCGAGGGTATGCTACTCTGGATGCAGCCGGAGAATCAAAGATTATGGGCCAAGCACATGGAAACTGCAACCACACTATGAAGAATGGCAGAGGCAATGGGAGTGAGACCTCTGTTCTTACTTCTTGAAGCTGAAAAAAAAAATCAAGAGAGCAGCATTTAGGACTCTTTTCACTTCGTAAAGTTTTCTGCACTTGCTAACCCAATCTTTGCCTGGAAAAGCCATTTTCTCAACTATATCTGCTATTTTGGCTTGGTTCCAGGAACAAACTCTCATTCCTGAATGATTTTTCCATGTTCAAAGATTGCATTGACACATTACTGTCCAAAGAGACAAACGCAAGAGGGCAGTATTGGTGGTGGACTCACGGAAAGATGGAGATGTGGAACAGGCCAAGTGAGGTCTTCCAGTACAGTTATCCCTATAGCCAGGAAGCTCAGTGTGTTCCTTGCCAAAGGATACCTTTTCTCTCTTCTGTCTCAGGAGAGAGATCATGGCTGAAGCAGCACTAGTTTGTTTACACTTATCTCAGCTTGACAGAGGTAAGCAGTAGCTTGACAAAGTAGTAGTGGACTAGAGTAGTCCTGAGGCCGGAAGTGCAGCAGCCTTGCAAACCACCAGCATAAATATCTGGGTTCAAACTGCCAGCAAATCTCACCTGCCTTTGCAATAAGAACACTGGGAACCCAAATGCGTGAGTCCTGCGACATCCTTGCAACGGCACCCGGGATAAATGGAGGCTGCAAAGAACCCTGAGACCTGATGTGTATCAGGTGGCTTCATCTTTAGTGACCTGTGGGGTTCTCCCAGGTTTCCCAGCAAACAGTTAGAATCTGAGTCATTTGGCTCTCATAGCGGGCAAGCTACAGATTTGGCCTTGAGCATGATGCTGTGTAGGTGCAGCCGGTGAGGGCTGCTTGGGGTAGTGGAGACCAGACTGTCCTGTGTCCCCACCATGTGTGAGAAGCTGTATACAATACCTTCCACCAGCTGGCAGTGGTACTTGCTGTAGTTTCCCACCGAATGCAGATGCAGCCTGTTACCGTCCTGTGTCTGAACGAAGTTTTTGACAAGAAATATCTCGTAAGGGGGAATGAGGACTTCTTTCTCAGATGTGTAGTAAGAAAAGCCTTGCATAGCTGCTCCCAGGCAAGTGGTCACTGTGAACAAAGTTTCATTCCCAAACTTCTGGGCTTCACTCCTGAGGCGGGAGGTGGAAGTGAAACGGCCAAATCGCACCCTGCTGCCTACCGTGGCCTCAATATATAAGCCTTTTACACCCCTGTGCACCTGGTAGCACTTATGTTTCCCCATGTTTTCCTTGCTGCTCTGCCATTCCTTCATTATTTGGATGGCAGTTGTTAGGTAAAAGTGAAAATATTTGAAAGTGAAGTTGTGCCTGTAGTGCTCTGGAGAGATTCCTGCTGTAGATGTAGCACAGTTCAGCTGAGAGTGCAGGGAAGAGTTCATAGTGTAAGCCATGAGGACTATGGCATGGCTGTCATGCATCTCCCTCAGCAGACCTACAGGGCTCTTTAACAAAGCCTCCTGAGCCTTCTTCCAGAGACTCAAATAGTTCTTGTTAGCAGCTATTTCCTTTTGAAAATAGTCTCCTTGCTCCAGTTCTTCCATCATCTCCTCTCTGCATCCCAGATACTGGTCATCAAAAGAATTCAGAGCCATATCCATCAGGATGTGGGACATAGCCTGTAACAGAAAACCAAATTAAAATTAGCATCAGAAGTATGAACTTCTTGTGTATCTCTATAAATGCAAGCCAAGTTTTTCTCTACCCTTTTCTTGCTCCTTTGTTATTACTGGCAGAGCAATCAGGGCAGGTAGGCAACTTAGGCAAGACCTTCCTGTGAGCAGCCTCAGGTTATTGCCTATACATCACCTCAGTCAAATGCTAGTCAGGATGCCAGAGTTCTTATTTGATGTGGATCAGTCTCATTAAAAACTTTAGGAGAGTTGGCCCTTCAGAGGGTGATGGTATAATGCCTGCAGGACAGACCCATAGTCCATTTATATCAATATTCTGCCCAGGGTTATTAAGTGGTTTTGAAGAGGGAAAGAATAAGCAAAACAATGTGTTAGGGGCAGTGTAACCTGAACATCCAGAGGTGAATTTCTTCTTCATGTCCTTCCAAATCTCTTGGACATGTTTTGGCTCCAGGGAATAATGTAAAGGACAATACAGTAGCAGTGTGACAAAACTTTGTTCATCCAGTTTGTCTCAGTGAGACCAGTTGGATTTGTCATGTAAATAAACATTAAATATGAGTAAGGATTGACACAACTGGGTGCTATAACAGAAAATTAACCTCTAATATATTCTGCCTATGAAACAACAGGCTAATTGTGTGTATCTAACATTTCTAATTAATAAAAACCTTGGGTAATAAAATCTAAGAAATTGTGCAAATTATCGTATCGTTCCTTTAGCTTTTGATTACCTAGTAAACTAGTCAAGTGCTGTAGTCAGTTGATAGTTGAATTTTACAAGTAGCTAGATATTCACTTTAATATCAAATATTCATCCTAGGCACATAACCAAACTGACACCTTTCTTAGCCTCTGAAGTTATACTGGTCCATAAGCTGTATAGGGATTCAGTTTATTTCTCATTGAATGTCATAATTGTTTTGAGCAAAAGCTAAAAGGCCATCAAAATACACAGAGTGTTATTTTCACTGTCCCATCCAACAACACTCTGTTTTTGTCAGAGCCTCAGCTGAGACAAGTGGGAAATGGAGATGAGCAATTCCACAAGGTCTACTCATAAACATACTGTAGGAAACCATCTGTCTCTAACCAAGAGGAAATTTCCAACAAAGCAGTTTAAAGAAATTAGGACAGGTAGGAAATGGAACAGAGGAACTGAATGCAGAAAAGTTAAAATTGAACTCAAAGCTCCTTAAAGAAACTGTTTCAAATGGGAAAAAATCAAAAGTTTATTTCAGTGAGGTAAGCAGTATCACCATTTCAAATAAAGAACAATGTTTACCCTTTTAACCAATGTTTGTGAGAACATCAGCAACAGGAGGCTGCCCAGCAACAGTGGCTTCCTAGAGTCCACCCAAGGCACTGGAAAGAACATTTTGTTCAAGAAGAGATCATTTACATCTGTTTCTTTCCCTTTTTTCTTGAACTGGAAAATTCTGCAGTTTGTAATTTGCACTCAGGTTTTGGTGACAGTTCTTCAACCAAAGATCATTCATCAGATTCTCACAGCAGTTCAGAAGTCATTAATCAATCCAAGCAGACAATTTATTGGTAGAAGTGTGCCCACAATCCATAAGGAAGGGTCTGGTTGTACCATCTCCAGCTGCTTTGAGTGTCCGTCACCTTGATAGTTCTTTTAATTCCAAGGTATCTGGTGTTCTTGTCTTGCAAAAAGGAAGAAAATCATGGCTTGGAGAAGTCTAAGGCAGTTGTCCCCTGAGAAGTGATGTGTCAAGATGAGTACTCCCTGGTCAAGAGCTTAAAAAGACCTTTTAAAGAAGTTGGCTTTCATAAAGCCAACACAGAAACGCAGGGGAGGTTGGGATCCCGTCTGGAAGCAGAGATAACCTAACTGTCCTTCTCCTCCTTATCACCCCCGTCTTCTAATCATGCGCTGCCAATCCTACCCTTGCACCAGTGCAGAGTGGCACCTTGTTGGACTGTTTATATTGGGTACGTGCAAAAGGAGTGTGTAAATGCAGACTCTGTACTGAGTCAAACCCCTCTCTAGCGGCTGCTTTCCAGACCCCTCCCAAATAACAGCAGAGAGTTATTCACTTTCAAAGCCCCATGGCCTCTGATAACTATTCTGTATGGAAAAAGAATCAAGAGCTCTCAGGGCCTTGGTTCTGACCATAGAGAAGTAAAAACCATTTTCCATGGCCTGCTAGTGATAGGCTGGGTGAGGGGTGCACCTCCAGACATAGTGGGATTCCCCGAGATAAGAGATGTTTGTGCAGATGCTTAGATTCTGTGGACAGAGAGCATTTGCCAAATATTGCTGAAATAGGGTGAGAGGTGACATAAAGGTCTCACACTGGACTGCTTCCAAAGGAGCTGATGCTGCTGACAGTATCTGTCACCACTGGGGACATAAGATGATGACATGAAGAATGATACAAAGTGATAGATGAAGCCTACCTACTTCTCCTTTTTGGAATTTCTCTGCTATCTTGGGCTGTATGTCAGGAAGTCATTGTTTGACTGCTAAAAGTGAGTACACAGGAGGGTTTGTGAATTAATTCAGAGGCATCTCCTCTTCTGTTTGTGTAGAGATAAAACAGAGTGAAACTGAGATGTGTTGCCATGGGATCTTGGCAATCATGATAAACAGCCCCACTTAGATGTCAGTGCAGCTGCACATACTAGTAAGATTATGTCCCGGGTTTTTCCTTCTGATCTCTTAGTGTATGTTTAGTATGAAGGGCATTCGAAAGAAAGGCCACTGAATTTGCATTTTCAAATGATTTAAAAGAAACAGTGTATTATTAAATACAATAAATACAATGGCCATAAGATGGCAGCAGAACATTTGTAGTGGAACTTAGACTTGGAACTGCACTAACCAAGCAAAAATCGAATTCCTCCATTTCAGCAGTAAATGTGTAATGTGATCTGTGCACTCAGATCCCCAAAGGTCATGACTTCAGCCCACGTAGGGATCTGGTGACACAGAGTAGATGACATAATGGAGGTCCCCCGTTGCAACCTGCTTGAAAACAATATTTACTGAAAGGGAGAGACAGAATGATGCAAACATAGACAGGAAACTTTTTGTGCTAATCAAAACATACAACAACAAAAAAAAAATCCTTATTTTATTATTACACCAGGCATTAGGATTTCACTAATCTCTCTAGTATTTTTCCAAGTAAAAATGTCACTTCTTCCAATAAGCACTCTGTTGATTTTTACTAGATGGTGTTCAGAGGGGAGTTTTGCTGTGAGCAGTGAAGCCCCATCAGTTTATGACAATAGAGGAACTATTTACAGGTCACAGGTGTTTGACCAAGACATGCAGAGATATTTATTAAGTTTCTTCCCCTTGGCCAAGATCAGCACAACTGGTACAAGTCACAGCAGCTTGCCAAATGACATGCTCACACTCCTGCTGGCAGCCATCTCTGAGGACTTATCCTGTGTCCTTACTTCAGGCCAAGGTCTTTCAGAGAAACACTGAACTGGGTAGATGGTGAATCAGGAAAAACCTAGCCCTCCTTTCCCTCACTATCACCAAGTGCTAGAACTACAACCTGAATTTTGATGTAGTCACTTCTGATTCACACTGGGGCACAGGAGGAGAGGAGGAAGGCTCATGCACTGGATTCCTGCTCCTCAGGGTTCACAAAAGCAGGTTGTACCTTCCAGGCATCTCTTTAACCACAAATAAAGGTTGTACAGAGAAACAGAGAGAAGCAGCAGACCGACCTGCTTTACATAAGCAGTGTTTATTGCAATCTGCAGCTGAGGATGGTTGCACCAGCTTACACATAACAAGAGACTTGATCTCTGTCAGTCTCCCGAGGATCAGCAGTTCTTTTCCTTGCAGGTGTGATCTGCCATCTACCTCTCAGGGAAGGAAAGCTGACAGAGCATATTAAGGAAGGCTGTGCAGAAAGTGCTAAGGTATAACACTAATACCAGAGGACAGAATGAAGTAGTGCAGAGGGAAGACAATATGTATATAAATACACACATACATTATATTTAGATACAAGTTGTCTTGAATAAATGAAATGCTGACCCAACTTCAATACATTCTTGAATCAATTTTCTTTCTGTTTATTCCATAACCTTTTTTTTTTTTTTTTTTTTTTTTAAGCTGCTTAGACACTTCTAGTTTCAAGCAAAAATGCAATAGCATTAGAGAGGAACAGGTTGGGGTTTTTTTGTTTTGCCCAGGTATGTTCAGTTTCACCAGAAACAGGTTAAAAAAACAAACAACAAGAAATTTCCGAGTTGCTTTTTACAGACAGTCACTGAATACAGTGTACAAATGGAAGAGCTCATCTAAAAGGATGAAACACTCCTTAAACATTCTTTTGGGGATTTCTTTGTTGCTGCTATACTGGCAAATTTTGTGACAGAATAATCAGAAAAGTGTACCGGAACCTGATTTCTGTCTCTGCAATAGTATTTGCCCACTTTTATCTTTACAAAGTGATCCTACTGTGATGCATACTTAGTGTAATTATACCATGTAAAAATACTAAACTTTCCAGTAATTCTAACAGGAGGCGGCTGTTCTTCATTCTTCTCAGTGAGCATCCCAGGATCAGATCCATCACATTTACACACATTTTGTAACAACATCATAACTGGGACATTCTTCTATAATCCTTCTGCATTTGTCAGAAAAGGACAAGAGGTCTAGTTTTGTTTCTAAGGCGTGTAATGATTTTCTTGAGACCAATCACCTTTTTTTTCACCTCTTGTGTCCTGGGGATTCAGATGGGAGGAAGTAAGACAGAGTCTTCTGGTGAAGCTCAAAATACCACAGTCTCTCTAAAGAGAGACTTTTTTAGATGAAAGGAAAAAACCTAATGCAAGCTCAACAAGTAGGATAATTAGTGCCTTGCATTCCAGTTGGTTAAGGAGACAATGAAAGTAGATGCCAGTCTAGATATTTTTCTTCCTTCTTTCCCACCCACAGCCTTCTTTCTCCTGTGGGGCTCAGAGTGTTCCAAGCCAAACAAATGAAGAGACTTTCCCATCCTTAGTATCTCCCAAAGAAACGGTTGTAGGCCAAGGAAAATCCTATTTGGTCAGAGAGATAGTCACAGGGAGGATAATTTTCACAGCGCTCGTGCATCTGCTCCATTGGATTTTTATAATACTCGAAGTACCTGGAGTAGACAAAGACAGAGATACCATTCTGCAGATTCAGTCAATGCAGTTGGAGATGGTTCACGCACCTGATACTGACATGAAAGGAGTGATA
>NW_020955365.1:880077-1039926 GCF_003031625.1 Empidonax traillii | reverse complement strand
TGGTCAGAGAGATAGTCACAGGGAGGATAATTTTCACAGCGCTCGTGCATCTGCTCCATTGGATTTTTATAATACTCGAAGTACCTGGAGTAGACAAAGACAGAGATACCATTCTGCAGATTCAGTCAATGCAGTTGGAGATGGTTCACGCACCTGATACTGACATGAAAGGAGTGATACTCCAGGGTGCCCCAACAGAGGATTGCTCATGCTGAGTTAAATATCTAGTTAAATATCTACTTACATATAACCAGGCTACTTGATCAATGTTGGGAAACAAACAAACAAACAAACAAACAAACAAGATATTGAACCCAACACAAAGCAATTGCTCTGGAAATTTCATCAGCAAAGGAGGCCACAAAAGCAGTTAGAGTCTGGGGGGTTTTTTGCCTTCAATCCCATTCCCCAGCTACGCAGATAAATTTTTTTGTTGTTAGTATTATTAATTTTATTACATATTTATTCTTTATTTCCTGCTTGCATTTATTTTTATTCAGTTTCTACTCACTTTCCCACTAGCCATTATTTTCCTTTAGCTTTATCACTTTTCTCTCATCATCCTCACTTCTGTTGTAGACAACAACACTAGCCCCACACAGCTAATTTTTTTTTTTTTCCCCCAGGATAAGCATGCCCAAATCTTTTAGTCTCAGCTCTGGATGCCCTTCTTAGGTCTTCTTCTAGGTTTGATTAATCTTTCCTGAAGACTGTACACAACATCACAGGAGTCTCACCACTACCTCATGAATTTTTACTTTATTTCTGTATTGTAAATACTCTGCTGCATGTTGTTGAATTCATATTTCTGGATCAACCTTATCTCATCATCAACTAATACACCAGGATGTCTGTCTACCCCTGTCCTTCCTAATAAATGCTTAGAGCAGAAGTTACTTTTACAATGCCCCACCTGTAAGGGGGTTGTCAGTACAGACAGTACAACTGCTGCTACTGAATTTCATCTTGATTTTAATCACTGCAGGTTTCACCATCAGCTCAGTCCTCTGCTACAATACCGTGATCCTTCCCTCTACAGATGGGGCCTCCCAGTCTTCTATTATCTAAAAACAACATTACCCTTCCAGTCCAAAGATGGATTGAATAAAAATCCCGTGTAGGCAGGAGAGTACGTTCACAACCCCTTCCAGGAAACATATGAAGAACACCCTTGCATTACTTCAAATTTTTCAAATAGCTAGTATTTCTCCAAATCTTTATCTCGGCACAAGTAGATGTATGATCTTCATCTTTAGAAAGAACAGCCACTCTGATCTATCCTCATTCCTGCAACAGAGCTGTGCTTCCTTTGCAGGAAGCCAGAGGCAATGACCAAGCTTCTGTGATTCTCGTTATCCTGGAAATTGGTTCTGATGACCCTGTAGGTTAGAGCAGCTTCTAACTTGTATACTTCTGTCCCCATTGCTAGCCCAGACAGTTAGGATTGTCTTTCTCCCTGGGAGGAATACTGGAGTCAAGCTATGAGCTCTCAGAATGGTATTAATGCAAAAATAACCATTTATCCATTACTGTATCCTACAACCTTTTTCCTCCAAAGCATGAAGGTAATAACATAGATGTACTACAAAATAATGCCTTTTCATGTCCTATTGCCTTCCCTCCCCCTCTTCCAAACAGGTCCAGAGTCCAGCGCTCAGCCCAACTCCTGAGTCATTACCGTTCATAGAGGCTGGATCTCTTCTGTCTCTTCACAAAGGCATTGGCAACTTCTTTTTTAATCTTGATGCCTACCAAGAGAGAGCACTGCAGGTTAGAGATCAGGGCCATGGTCTATGAAACACAGAGACCAGTCTAACCTCTGAAAATGGAAAGTCTACTCTCTTCACAAGCAGATGACTGTTACATAGCATTCTAATGGCCTGTTCATCTCTCCCCACCACACTATCCTTTCAAAGCCCAGCAGCTGGGCTCTCTCTTCACTGCAGCCTTCACATCTCCATGGAGCAAAGGCTTTTTCTGTTATAAACTCCATTCCCTTATCATACAGCATGATCTGAATCCACAGCAAATGTGCAGAAGGCATAAAATATGAATAAGGAGAAAAGAGAATGGCACCCTCTCTGCCTGGTCTGCTTAACTTCAGAGTCTTGGCTTTCTTTCTATATTGTGATTCAAGTGAGAGTGATATGGGATACCAACCACCAGACCTTAAATTGCTTCCAATAAGCCATAAGCAACAGGCAGTAACACCAATGCTCACATGTACAGGGTTCCATGAAAGGTAGAGAGTACAACATAGTGACAGTAAACATCACGCAGGGAGAAATACACCCAGGGAGAAATACACAAGATTCCAGTGTTCAGGACCTGGAGAACATGACAGATCTTTCAGCTAAAACAGGATTTGCTCCTGCTCTCCACTAACACGCCATTACTTGTTGCTTATTTGCTCCCTTGATTCGTGGTTGTGCAAACATTATGGTGCTTTGAAGCCCCCCACAAACTTGAGGCATTTCATTCCCCATCCCCATCCAGGGCTCAGCACAGCACAGCCTCGCTCCATGGAATCATCCCACACCAGCAGAGGTGTGCAGAAATGCTGGCACAGAAGCCGCACAGGCAGCTGCACACCAATACTCACTTCAGCATGGAAACCAGAATGTCAGTCATTGCTGTCACTGGGGGAAAGAAGATTCTAAGACCTCTGTCTGTGGGGAGATGGTGGAGTTTGTTCCTTCCCTCGTCATCATTAAGTGTTTGGCTGTTTCTCTTTGGAGGTGAGAGGTATGCCCTCTCTAGCAAGCTGAGGTTTAGTCTGGATCAAAATACTGACTACACAGAAACTGCCAATTAATGAGCTGTCAGAAACCACCACCTTTCCCTGAACACTCTTTACACTGCTTTTTTTTTTCTTTCCCAATCTGTGTTTGTATTGGCTCACTGGAAAAATACCAGCTTTCATGCTCCTCAGCAGCAATGTTATCCTTTAACGTGTGAGAAAGGAGAGTCAGGGGAGAACGAAAGGGATTTTCCATACAGATTTCTGCCAGGATCAGCTTGCTGCAAAAACTGTGAACACCCCAAGGTGTGCAAATCCCCATGTCCCAGGTGACGGACAAGAGGAACTGCAAATCCCTCATGTTGTGGGATTTGGCAGGGATGCCACAGTCCATTGCCATGGGCAGGTTCTGCTCCCTCAACAATCTGGGGACACAGCAGTCACTCTGGATAGGCCTCGAAAGCCAGCTCAGAGCAGGGTGATGGGCCATGCTGCTCCACCAACACAAACCTGTTTCACAGAGTGTAGATGCATCCAGCAGCTAACAAGCTGCAAGACTCATGTGATACCAGAGGATTGCTCAGGGATTGTGGAGATGCAGGCTATGGCACTAGCACACCCGGAGCAATGCTAGCCTGTAGGGACAGTGACCCCCCTCATGTCACCTGCTCAAGTGTGAAAGGTAGCCCCCCTATTTGCTGCACCTTGGGGACTGCAGCACTCGGGGAGCAAAAAGAAAACAGCTAGAGGGACTCAGCATGGTTCCTCTTCAGCCCTTGAACCTGTCAAAGGGGAGAAAGGAGGCAGTGCTATACTCACTGTCAGCGCTGAGAGATCCTGAAGGCTCTTTGGGATCTGGAAGACAGACAGACAGACAGAAAAGAGTCTGCTTGGGCTGATTTAGACTATCCTCCTCTGCTGTACTCTGTAACTGAAACATACCACTGACTAGCTGGGCCCAGCTCGCCCCACTTACCTAGAAGGTCTGTTTCTCCCAAAAGAGTTTTATTAACACCCACCATTTAGAGACAGACTTCACCAACACGGCAAAATTCGTCCATAATGTCTCAATTTGTTTAATTTCAACTTCCTCTGAGACAGGTTAAATGACACAACAAACATATAACCACTGTGAAAGGAGGAGAAAAACCTTACTCCTTCTCCCTTCCCACCCTTACTAAGAGTAGGGACAAGTAGAGCTAGGGGACCATTTGAACAACCCCCCCCCCAGTTTTGACAGAACATGAATACAGCTTAGTGTCTCCTCTCTCTTTGGAAGAGGTACATTTCCTCTGGAGGGAAATCACAAGCCATTGATAGGGAAGAGGAATAGATCCAAAAATTAGCAACATCTCTGTCCTCACAGCTTTCTGGCATGAGATTGAGGTACCTGGCCCACCAGCTCTCTCAAGAGCAATTTACACACAGTATTTCTGTATTCAATCCTGATCTTAATCTGTGGTGCCCCCTGCAAACGCAAGAAAAGCATCCTCTAAGAGCTCCTAACCTGGGCTCTCACACACTGCTCTATTTCACAATTTTTTTCTTCCACTGTTTCACCATACCTTTTTCCAACAGTATCAGTTCCACCCAAGCCACCAGGTATTTGGCACAACTGTATTTATTGGCACAAAGAGGAACTCCAGAGACAAAAAAACCCCCAAAACAAAAACAAAAAACCAAACCCACAGACAAACAAACAAAACCACAAAACAAGCAACCAAAAAAAAAACCCACACAGTAAAAAAAACCAAAAACAAAACAAAAATTTTGTGCGAAAAGTGCTATATGTAGTTCTATTTTTAAGCAATGTATGCACTCCTTTGATTTAAGATAAAATAAAATTAGGAGTTACTCCTAGGCCATTAAGCATTCTGGAATATAACAATGACAAAAAAAAAAAAGGCAGATATGTACTTGAGTGAAAAAGTAAGAAAGAGAAGGAAAACACTGATTAAAAAATATATTTGCCAGAATTGAATCATGACATATCAATGCCAAGGACTGAACAGAATTTAAATCAGAATGAGGTAATACAGAAAAAGACAGATCTCTCTCCTGATCAGTTGCATTTCTTGATGTAAAGGAAAGCACTCATTTTTCAGATCTTTCCCCTCTTCCCTCTCTCTTCATCAATTATTGAGCTGCCACTATATTACTATCTTTTCATCATGCAGTCACCATCACTAAATCACCTTCAAATGTGATGTGCTCATCTCAGTGGGACAACTCACTGTTTTTTAAACAGGAATAAGAAGGTGTATTTCCCTCCAATTCTCCACATCCTACATTTACCTGCAGGGGGAAGCTTGACTTGGTGCCTATCTCTGTGATCCTACAGCACTCCAGGACTGGCAAGGCACAAAATCCCTATCCCTGTGGCTGACACAATTCTGCCTGCAGCTCAACCCTCTTACTCAAAAGTGAGCATCCAGCATACCTTTGTCACTTCACCTAAACGATAAACTTGTTTAATTCTTAAACATCATAAAATGTTCAAGTTCTCTGCTGCAATTCAATAAGCAACTGAGGTGGGGGCTGAGTGGATGTTGACCAGTGGAAGAAAGTGTCTGGCAAAAGATGGGTCCCTCTGTTCCCAAGCCCTGTCTCATCCCTGACTATCTCTCTAGCAGAGATCTGAAGTTGTACAATGACTGGTGGTACATCTCCTCCCCACCAAAGCTGTCCCAGAGTAAAGGGAGGCTGGTGGCAAGTTGCAGGGTTGAGCAGTGATCCCAAGAGCCTTCCTGGGAAGATGTCCCCTTACCTTTCTCACAACAGCAGAGTGCTGCCACGGCCAGAGTCACGATCAGCAGTGCCAGCAGACTCCTCATGTCTTCTTTGGCTGTGCTAGTCTCCCTAACCTCAGAGCTTTCCTGGAGGTTACTGAAGTTCTCCGGGGCTTGCTTTTGGGCAGCAGTTTATATCCTGTGATTGCTTGGAAAGATCGGGGAACTGGATTGTGTTCCTGTGTCTGCACTCCAAAACAAACCCGTCCTTTGGGCCAGGGGATACTGGATCCTGGCAGTCATTTTGACATCCATCTCAGGACTCGAGGCATTTCCAGAAGATTTTATCAGAGGTTTCGAATGGGACTGTTGAAGAAAAACAACTGGATTTAAAAAAAAAAAAAAAAAAAAAAAAAAAGTAATCTTTCTTATAACTTCAAAGTTACTCAGTTATGTTAGAAAGGCAGGAGAGATGCCAGGCACACCCAGCGGTGACCCTTTTCCCCACCCCTCCTTGACTCATTCCCCTGAAGGTAAAGAAACATGTAAAACAGTTTGCATAGGGCAAACACAGTAGATTTTCAGACAGTTTCACAGTTTCACCGAAACCACTTTGCAGAGATGAGATTTTTACACTGTTGAGAACTTTGGAAGTTAGTTTGAAGGAGGCTCTTTCTTTTTTCTCGCTGGAAATCTTCCGAGTTTCAAAGCTTTATTTTGACTTTTCTTGTCTAAAAATGAAATAAAGATTGAGACTCTAAAAGTGTTTTATTCTTCGGGATTGCAGTGGTTAAAGTTGCTTGGTACATCAAGAGCTTTGTAGGGGCTCTCCTACAGCCTATCTATCAATGACCCCCAACAATCCCAAACCCACTATCCAAGTTCCCAAAGCCATGTCTCACAAACAGCACAGTACTCATAATCTTCCTCCACTTTCTATCCAGTCTTCCTCAGACCCATGTGCAGGGGATGTTTCCAAGGGTTACAGAAGTACAGTTTAAAAGGCTCCCAAGGACAGTCAGAGCCATTAGGGATTTTGCCAATTATTAGAAACAGTCTTTTATCTTAAAGAATTTTCAGGATGAAAAAAACCCAAAGTTAATTTCTCTACAGTCCAGGAAAGATGAATATATATATACTAACAACTTATAGCAGAAGTTGTTGTATATATATTATTACAGCAAAAGAGCAAGAGTTTAAAAATAAATAAATATCTAAAAATAATAGGTATTCTAGGAAAGTTGTGCTTCCAGATGAATACTTGAAATAAAATAAATAAATAAATATACAATTCTAGTAATTCAAATAGCTTTATTTGTCTTCTCAGTTTTTCCCAAGCTTTCTTACCAGCATGTAGTCTCTTAAAACTGTTCAATTATTGCTCACGCTAATGAAATCCCACAGAAATCACTGGTATTATTCATTATTTATACTGCTTAACAGGCGGTTGGAATCACAAGATATTTGTGGACACAGACCCAGCATTAGCCCTGTGCCTTCTGTTTTGGTGGTGTCAAAGTGTCAAGTCAAACCCAGACACTGCAGACTTGTTGATTTTAGGGTATGCAAGTTTGCTCTGGTTGGTGATCATAAGATTTACTTCCTTGGGAACATGCAGAGCAAGTGTGGGTGTGAATATACCTAATACAAACAGGGTTTTTTCCTTAAACTCATTTATCTCTCACTTTTTCCCTTGGACAAAACTTTAGCAACAGGCAGGATAGAGTTTCCTATCAGAAGTGTTTTCAATAAATAAATAAATCAATCACATTTCTTTCCAAAAGTTCAGTTTCAAAGCTGACAAAGCTTTGAAGTATATTTTGGAAGATGCATATTTCTAATATGCCAGGTAGATTTGGCTCTAGACTTAATTTCACAGATTAGTCAACAACTTAATACTTTATACTTCATAGCCTTTGATAGCACGCCATGAACCTTTCCCACTTCTATAATTTACAGGTGCCTGTGTGAGCCTGGAGGCATAAATGTTCAAACTATCTGTGCTGAGATGAGATAGATGTTATGTCTCCTACACACCACACACCAAGGAGCGTCCCAGCCGCTGTGGTTGCTGACCAGCCCAGAACAGTACTGACTTCTTGGGCACATCAGCACTGGTGCTGTCTGGCCTGGGGACAGGCTGTGCAAGGTGCCCCGGTGATGGCGGTGGTGACAACCCAACCGCAGTCATGCTCACTCCTCAGTGGTCCAGGAGGTGCTCAGCAACAGAGCCAACACATCTTGGTTTCAAATGATTTGTGGACAGTAAACCTAAATTGTTCTATGTAAACAAAATTGGACCTGACCCCAAAACCTGGGTTTCTTTTATTTGTTTGTTTGCCACCAAGACCCCTCTCCACCATTGGTTTCTGCAGTCTTCTAGTGCTGCCAGAATCATTCCAAGTGGAAGTAAGGGGTTTGAAAGGGGATTGCAAAAGGAAATATGAGTTAATACGAGTTAAGTCTGAACCACACACTCCTTTCTACAGGAGTACCTACCCTACATCATGACCTGATGGTAACTGGATAAACAAGAAGAAATTTAGAGGCTTTTTCTGTCACCAACTCTCACCCTGACTTTGGTTTTAAGATTGAATAGGTGCCTTCTAAATTTTGTTTCCCCAACTGATGAAAGATACAACAGATTTAATTTTCAAGAAGTGCCTTCTGAACACCACTGCATTATAAGATGTCTTAAGACTGGGAGCTGAGATTGGCCAGTGACCTCTGAAAGAAACAACTTGTAGACCCTGCAACAAAAACACTGTAGATCCTTTCAAATTCACATGATTGCAAGGTAGTAATTTTTTCCCCAGAATCTATGATAAACAAACTCAGCTTCTTCATGGAAAATTGCACACCCCCTTTAAAAATACTGTGACTCATGAGAAGATAGTATCAAACCAGCAATTTATTGTGTAGTAAACACCCACATCCTGAACTCTCTCTGATCTCTGCTACATCAGCTCAGCACTAATTAACACAGTGTAGGAATCCATGGCTACATGGGAGAGAAGCAGCAGGCAGGATAACATACAGGAACACAAGCAACTGAATATGTTTCAGAGCCATTGCATTTTTTGGGAGGATACCCTGGACTCCAGGCCCCAGGGCAGGGACAGATCATCCTTTACTTAGTCCTCCTCTTCCCAAAATAGTGCTTGTAAGCAGCAGCATAGCCATGGCGATAAGCGTACAGTTCACAAGGGTAGTAGTCCTCGCAGATCTCCCTCTGACGTTCATGGGAGGCCTTAGTACGCTCCCTGATCCTGTAAAAGTAGGAGAGATGAGGGGTAAGTGCTGTCATCTTAAATGTCTGCCTACAGCCCTTTCCTGTCCCACAACCCTGGCCTCCCAGGATTAAGGGTCCATCACCAGAGTCCATTATCCAGCTACAAAGATCTTGGCACACTGACTTCTGTGTTTACTACACCCAGGTGGTGATGTGACTACAGCAGGAATGTTTTGCCTCCTCAGGTAACCTTTTGTTTCAGGGCTAAGTAAGGTGGTAGAGAGAGGGGAATGGCTCCTGTCCCAGCCTGAGGAAGGGTCCTCCCTTTGCAGCCTACCTCAGTCTACTCCCTTCAGCTCTACCTCAGAACCATACATGGAACAAAGACCTAAAACACCCTGCAAAGGGGTAACCTGGTACACAGGAGGTTTGCTTTGATGCCTCGCTAAGAGATGACTTCTGTGCTTCAGTCCTTATTTTCACAAGCCTTGCATGACGCATGAAATTGCCTATATCCATATTTTACGGAGGAGGCAAGGAGGCCCTCGGATGGCCCTGTGATTTAGAAAAGGTCATGCAAGTTCTGCTTGAGATCTGAGGACTAGAACAAGATCTCAAACTGAGCTTTCTTTCCGATCATCCCACACTCATTCCCTCTCCTTCTGTTGGTGTTTCCTTTAGAAGAATCAATCAGTCTTCCTAGAACATGACATGCCCCCAAACCAAAGGACATGTTCTCTGTTATCTGAATTCTTGCTTCTCCCAGGATTGAGGACTTCAGGGATACCTCACATTGAGAGACGGACTGAGGCTTCTCAGGAGTCACCATGGCTGCCACCTTTGGTACCAGCCTGTGCTTAGCAAGGAGGAACCTCTCCCCACTCCCATCCTTAGTGTCCTTAGTACATAACATACCTCTCCTGAGTGATGGCTCCTAGTCTCGTGTCAGCTTGTATGAAGTCACTGGCCCTTCGCCTATTGATGAAGGGATCTGAGAAGGCAAGGAGTTATTCAGGATAGAGAGAGACACTTTTCCAATGCCATATTGCAACAAAAGCTAGCTTTCACCTTTATAACAGCCTCCTTGTCTGCCCTCCTATGCACAGTGAAACCCAGGACCTTTTAAATTCCCTCCTGTTACCCCTGCTGGCTCATGCACAGGCTCTCCCCGTGGTTGGTGCAGCCTGTATGGAAATGCACATACTGCTCTTGCTCTGCTGTTACTCAGGTCACCGAGGGGAATGCTACTGTGATTTTGCTGCCACAGCTCTTCTAAGTTGCACAGACTGTGGGAAATCTGTACACACTCAGAATTACAAGAATAGTGAAATTACAGGTAAAAACAGGAAGGGCCTGAGTAAGTCTCTCTGCCTTTAAGGTTAGGCAGTCACTGACCAGTCTGTGTGGTAGTTTTGGATTGAGTTACCAGAAGGTCCCTTCTGACCTTTTTGAGATATATGACAATCCCGTTGCAGAGTTCAGGAGCCTGTGGATATCTTTGATATTGGCTCCCACATGTGCCTTTGTGCTTCTAAATATCTGCTTTGTGAAGCCCTTCTTCTAGATGTTCAGGTTTTTTTAGTTTCGGTCCATCTCTCTAACCTCTCCAGGATATTACTTGTTGCAGAGTGAGACCACCCTTTCATGCTTTTTCTGTGACACACTCTTCCAGCAGGATCCCCCTACCCATACATCCCACCTGCTTCCAAGGTGCTTAGGGTAAGGTTCTCCTTGTTCTTGGGAGAGAACAAATTTTGTAACTGGCTTCTGCAGTGCCTCTTCCCGTACCCATACCAGAGCTTTTTGAGCCATGTCCTTTTCTAGTGTCAGTTAACCTGGTTTTGGTACATGCAACAGAGACCTAAGCTCTGTTTGCCAATTTTGTTTTCCAATTCACATTATATTCTATGCAAAATAGTGGTATCACCTTGTGCCGATATATGTGAAGTCCTTTTTTAAGATATATCTTTTTATCTCCCTTTTTATCCTGAAACTCCATCACCCAGTAAATTCCATTTCCTAGGGCTAAGTGGTTCTACCTGTTTAATCCCTACAGTAAAGTACAAGGAAATTATCTTGGACACATCTGTAGCACCCTTCAAACCCAAGAAAATAGTAAAGCAGTCTCTTACAATAATGCTCATGGGACTCCATACTCTCATGGGACTCTGGGGAAAGAAAGAGTAAAACATGTGGTAAGACACTGTATTGATAGGATTTGGTCTTTCACACTCTGCAGATCAATAGAACATACATACAAATCAGAGAAGCCAGGTTTTAAGGCACTGTTTAAAAGGAAGAGAAAGGGATCAGAGGTGTGACCTAGAATGTATTTGAGTTTAGTGTATTCAAGAGTTTAATATGGAGCCACGTAGTGTTTTAGTCAGGACTTCCAGACTTGTGCTTGGTCATCCAGTCTGATTCTTAAGAATGGTTCCTCACCTTCTGTTCCTGACACTACAGTGGGTATGATACATGTTTACCTTCAAAGCTTACATGTGTTCTTAAGGAATGGACTAGCACAGTGCAATGCACTTGACTCTTGGTTGAAGCAGCATATTAATTCCACCAGTACAGAACTGTGTGCCTCACAGGAAAATGGGGCTAACATTACAAAAGGAAAAAGGGAAATCTTCCTATTAACATGGAATACCTAAGAATAAATACTCTTACTGTAGTCCAGATAACAAAAGGACAGAAAGAGGAGCAGTCTGTGAGGTGAGCTGGAACAGGGAGGAAGGTGCTGAAGCATCCTGGACCACAAATCCCAGTGACTGGAGCTGATAGCTCTGGATTAGGAATAGGAGGATCTGACACAAGGGCAGGAAAGCAGACAAGAGATTAAGTTAAGAGAAAAGAAGACACAAGTTTACATTACAAATATCTGAACAGATCCAAAAGTGTCTGCAGGTTTGCAGTTATCATTCTACCTGGTAATAAAAGTCACCTACCGTAGCAAGTGGCAGCCATCACCAGGACAGCCAGAAATGTAAGGATGATGAGAGTGCGCATTGTGCCAGTGCAGGGAGGAATCTCTCACTGTCTTTCTTGCTGTGTTTTGCTTTCGTCCCACTGAGGGCAGCTGGAGATCCTGGGCTGACTGCAAAATTAGCAGTGGAATGTTTATTAAGAAAACATAGCTAGGAGGAGGCCTACAAAAGAGCCTGGGCAAGATGACGGCTAGCTGGTACACTCTCTATGGAGCCATTACAAAACATCCTCTATTAGCATATTGAATCAAGTTTTGGGAAGGAGGGGGCATGCCCCCTTCCTCTCCCAGTTCAGGGCTGGGGCCATAATCCAGAGACAAACATGTCGCGAACACTCCACACTCATGAAAGCTGGCCTGCTTTTGGAATTTCAGGGAAGGAATTTCAGGGACTGCCAGGGGTCCAAAGGCAGAGGTGTGTGTTGATCCCAAATGTAAATATTTGCCTTTCTAATTTTTCCTCAGGTCTGCCCTCACCATATTCTGTGTGGATACAACCAGCCCAAACTGTTTTGTTAGCTTTGCCTATGGAGACATGGAGACTGAGGCTTCCAACACTCCTGCCTCCCTCAGTCCCCCGCTCTCCAGTAGCTCATGCTGTGATGCCAGCCCACCAGTCATTAGAGGAGAAATACAGTCCTAGTGTGCCCCTTCCTTTCTCCTACTGGTTCCAGGAGTAACAAGCAGCAACCTAAATAAATCCCTTCTGCCAGAGGGATCATCATTTTTGCTTTAAGATGACACCCATATCTCTCTCTCGGAAGGCTCTCTCTGCAGTACTGACCCTACACTCCATTTCCAGCCCAAGGAAGAACATCTTGGTGGAGGCAGAGGTAACCATATCTCTCAGAGCTGATGTCTGTCTGGTCTAGCACTAGCAGTCCTTGCCCCACCAGGCGCCAACATCAGATGTCAATGCAAGGCTTTTCAGCTGGGACAAATCTCCAAGGCCAGCAGCCTCTGGGAGCATTACCTTGCCTTTTAGCACCTAAAAGAGTTTGTCTGGGACCAATATCCAGGACAGCAGAGATGGACAAAATATTGAGTGTTCCACTCTCCAGCTCTGTGGAAAAGTAGAAAGGAGTGAAGGAAGAAAGAAGGAATTACAGAGATGGTCATCCCTGCTGGGTGAAAAGCAAAGAGGAGTAGTTTGCTAGAGGAAAGGTAGGGAGGGAAAGTGGGTACCCAGTGCCTGCCAGTCCTCCCATAATGGCAGTGGTAGGGCTGGAACCCTGCACACTGCCTGGGGATGGGCCTAGGGCACAGGAACCATTCCCAAGTGCGATCCAAGCTGTGATGACCCCCCGTTTTGTCCACCTATATATGCAGGCATCAGGATCTCTCACTGTCAGGGTACAGAGTGAATGCACTCTGGGTGCAGGCCATTCTCCCCAAACCACTGTGGTGTTGTCACTGCTGTTACATTTAGAGGCCAATCCGTGAAACCACACTGCAGGTAACACAGCCAAGAACTACAGGGTCAGGTAGCCAGAGCCTAACCCTTCACCAGTGAGGAATGACACTTCAGTGGAAGAAGATTACTGTTTTAATCTTACTAAATTAAGATTTACAATTTAGCCTTTCAATGCCAAACTCACGGCCCTTCCTGAAGCCTCTGGTTTCTGGGAGAGAAACTGAGAAGGGTCTTCAACTTCAGATCAAAGACATAGAATTGCTTTTCTTCCCCATTATCCCATCCCATGCGGAGAGCAACTCAGTTCTGAGCCATCAATGCTTAGCCTGAAATGAGGAGGAAAACTAGGGAAAAAACCATAAGTCTGCTATAGACAAAAGGTCAGAAGGGAACTAAAGCATTTATGCTACCCTTCCATGCCCTGCCACTCCAGTCTTTTTAAGGAAAATCTCTGCCCTGTGATTGTTTTCATTCCTTAGGTCTCATTGTTTTGGACTTAGCGTTGAATGTGGATTTTATAGGTTTCCCAAGTGTCTTGTAAAGGAGCTGCTAAGAAAAGGAGATTTGAGGGAGAGACTGGAGAGGGACCCCGGTGGGAAAACAGTGGGGCACAGAGAGGGAGATGCTGGGAGTACTTTGGAATGAAGGTGAGGCTGCACAGTGGGAAACTCCAACATGCTTTCCAGCCAAACCCTCTTTATTTATCTTTACTCAAGGCAGAGCTCTCTGCTCTCTAGAAGACTCCGTTCACATTTCAGAGGATGCTGATCCCAGAATGCCTCAAGCATACCCTGTCATCAACCACAGGAGAGAGCCACAAACACCACTTTAACCCAAATGTTTAATTTTTCACCACAGAGCCAATACATTTTTCAAGGGTGAACATGCCAGCTACGCAGCCCTATACCAACAGATCTCCTTCGGAGAATGCTTTCTCTTGCAAAAGTACATCTCCTTTATACTCCCCTTGCACTCCATACTTCCCCAGCACACATCTCCCCTCCCCAGCAACAGTGGACTGCCCCAGAGGTAACATACCATGCAGTACAGTGAGCCCAATCCCTCTGCTTTCTAGAAGCATCCACCGGTCAGAAATACAGAAGGGAGCTAAGACGAATCACCTGCGCATGCCAGGGAAATCTCCACAGTCCCAAAAATAAAGAGGGGACCAAAAAAGCAGCCCTGATCTGTCTACTGCTGGAGTAGAGACTCACAACATTATGCACATGCCTTAGCAACCACTTCTAACATTTTGCAGCTGTGAAGCACCAGCAAGGCAATAATAACAAGCAGCTGTCCAGTAAAAGCAAGGCGGTCCCTGCATACTCACTAAGGTGTTGCTTCCCTGCCAGCCTGCAGCTGTTGTCTGACGGTGCAGCTCTTCTGGTGTCCTGAACCCTGGACTGAAGACAAGGGACCTTTTATTTATTAGCATTGATCAGTGACTCCTCCCCTCTCCCACTCTTGATCCACCCCCAAGGGTACCACCTTCTCCATCAGAAATACCTTCTGCTCACAGCCAGGAAACCAACAACCTCAAGGAACTGAGCCACGAGGGGAGACAGCCAGAGCAGACACCAGGGGCTAGTGGGGGCACAGCCACATCCAGGTTGCCTTTCTTTGCCTAGGAGCAGTGAGTGGACAGAGATCTGAGAACAAGCTCCAGTCTCCCTTTGCTGCGAGGCCATCCCTCTTCCCCCCCTGTGCTCTAACTCAAGCCATGCTGTAATCAGGTCACCTGGTCTTCCACAGGGAACAGGAAGCCGGAAGCCTTCTCCCATCTCTTCATGCTGCTTTTACAACTGTCTGATCCCCTCTCTTAGTGGCAGGCTAAAGTCAGACTGAAAACTCATATAACAAAGGTGTCTGCTTTTGGAGGCGGCTCTGAAACCCCCCAAAGTGACAAAACCTTATGAGTTGGCCTACACAAACTTAACCCCTGAGATACACCCTCTCAGTTCACACCAGGCCCATAACATTGCTGGACAACCCAGGACATGCACTTGTTGGAAAGGGCTACTGGGCTTCTGGTCCTGTCTGCGCTGCCTAGAACATAGTGTATGTAGAGCACACAGGCACCACACTGGGATGCTGAACCTGTGCAAGTAGCAACCTGCTGCAGTGCTCCCTCCCTCAGCAGAAATCCATGCCTGGTGCATGATTAGCAAAGGTGCTGGCGGGTCCAGTCCCTAAGTAAGGGTAGTCACAGACTGAGGAACTGAGCTCAGCAGAGGTGCGGTCATAGAATCACAGTATGGTTTGGGTTGGAAGGGACTTTAGAGATCATCTAGTTCCAACTCCCCTGCCATGGGCAGGGACACCTTCCACTAGCCCAGGTTGTTCAAAGCCCCATCCAGACAGCACCTGCTCTTTGGGTATTTACAACTTCTCTGGGCAACATCTTTCAGCATCTCTCCACCCTCACAGTAAAGAATTCCTTTGTAATATCTAATGGAGGGGATGACCAGCTGCAGAATTAGTGCTTTGAAAGAAATTCCATCATATTATTCATTAATTAAACAGCTGGTGATTGTGGCTTGTCTGGTCCAGAAAAAAATCAAGCGTAACCTGATGGCAATCTCAGTTGCAAAATGAAAATAATAGCATATGCGTGGAATGAAAGAACCTCGAAATGTTTGGACAGAGAACAGTGACAGGCTCCTGTACAAGGGTTGTATCTTTAGCTCCTACCATACTCTATGAGTTTTGGGAAAGTTCAGACTTATCTGTTGCAAAAAGTAACCATATTACTCGTGTCCTTGTACAGGCAGCAGTCGGTCCTCAGAGCCTGAGAACATCAACCTTGAACTGTTTTCAAGGTACAGGGCACTTGGTCATGAACCACTTCTGAAAAGCAGAGCAAACAGGAGGACAATTCTTGCCCTCATCTACCACTCTGCAGGTCATCTGAATATTCAGCCCTGACATGCTGCACCCTGAAAGAGATCAGGACTCAGAAGATCTGGTCACCCTCATCTACTTAGGTAGTAGCAAACCTTTGGCTCTGGTGCCATCTGACAAACTCTTATTTAAGTTGGAGAAAATGGGCATTAAATCCAAAACTGTGAGATGGTAAGGAACCAGACAAATGGGGTGGAAGCTTAAGCAGTGAAAAAGAGAAATGTTGAGAAATTACTAATTTGATTTCTCTTGGGACTAGTTTCACTGAATCCTTCTGTATGGCTCAAGTCACCTTTGTTCATGGAAGAATAATTCCAGTGGGAAGTGCTAATAGATGAGGACTAACAAGACAAGGTGATTTGCGCTCACACCCAAAATGACAGACCGTAGCCTATGGGAAGCACCAAGCCTCTCCACCTCTGCATTGTCCGCAAGGCTTTTCCAGCAGGACAGCGAACTAGCAATTATGTTCTGTTTCCAGTACCCCTCCAGGGACTGTTTCACAGTCCACAGCTCTCATGATTAGGATAAATCTCATTTCCAACCTCTGTGTCTTTAGGGCCATGATCCATATCTATGTGTCCCTCACCTAGTACCCAGCTCATGCTAGGAAGGCTTCAGCAGAGTTGCTGAGCACTACAGTAAGGGGAAAAAACCCTATCAGCTCTGCAACAGAGCAGGGTTCCAAACCTAGGTTGCCTGGAGTATCAATTAACTGGACTCACCAATCTGGACAGCCCTTTTCAAGCTTGCTCCTGTGTTTCAGGATGGAAGTTAGTCAGCAACCACATGGTCTATGGCTTAGGAAGAGATTTCTCAATATGACAAACAAGTGCTTTTTAGAACAACTAGTTCTACAGCACATGAGAAAACAAGATTTTATTTTTACTTTTTCGTTTAGTCCTAAGTAATACCTTGGAACTGATCCAAGAGGCAAGTATAATTGAGCCATTAAGTAAGAGTGTCCAAGTATCCACAATCTAATTAAAGTCAACAACCTCATGGAATAAATCGTGCTGAAAACTAGCATACTGACACTAAGCTTTAGAAAGAGAGATGTTTTTTAAACACAGAAGCTAGTCAAAAGACTATAATATAAAAATAAACAGAACACATTTCAGGCATTTAAAGAACTTGATATACATATCTGAATGTGTGTTAGTTCTGGCAGCAAACTTACTCAGCTACCCAAAATTAACCCTAAAACTAGTTCAAATGCTAGTTCAACCTGGGAAAGACACATTTCAAAAACAGATTTAAAAATTTCCAAAGGTTAAAAGAAAGGGGAAGCACATAAACAGGATAGTTTCACAGCAGTCAAACATTATTTGCAAAATAACTGAAATGATTAGTTTCCATTTCCTTGGTGGGATGGGGAGAAGAGAGTAATTTCATAACAGGTAAGTGCTGGGGATGGGGAAAAAAGTTAATTTTTATAAAAAGTAAGTGCTGGGGGTTTTCCTCAAAAATATTTAAACACATATATTTGAAATCTGTCTTGACCTTTCCCCTGAGAAAATTTTTGCCTCCAGCATTACAACTTTTTGCAAAAATAAAAGTTTCCAATGTGAAAATACGCATTGGTTCTAACAAAGTGAATCCATGTGTAGTCTTAGGAGTGCTGTAAAAACTACCATCTAAGCTTACAGATAGTGTCAGTCTCCTGTGGGTGGGGAAGGTTCCCATACCAGCTCACAGCTATTTTCTTTCCTGCTTCCTCCAATATTTTGGGCTAGGGTGCACTTTAGAAGCTCCCCTTTCCATCTTATGTAATGACTTCCAGGGACTTTCTCCTGCTCATGGATGTGGAGCACACCTGCAGCCTGAAGGGTGTCACTCAGGGCTCTGGGACAACTGGTCACTCAGGACCCCCCTGTCAAGGAGCAGAACTTAAAATAAATACCATAAATAGGCCCAGATCCTTCCTCCCTGAAGAAAGGCTGAGGGTGAGAGGACAATTCTTCTTCCACCTGCACTGGCCTACAGATTTTGGTCCTGTCTCCACATTAGTAATGATCATAAAAAGAAATTTACAGTTGGCGAGCTGTCAGGTTTGGCTGGTTGGTTGGTTGGTAAACTGGGGACTTGTTTGGCCACTGTATTATGTTGGTGGTGGCAAATGTTTCATCTACTGAAATTCAGAGGTTAGTATCCAGACACAACCTCACAGCCGTAGTCTGTGCAGTTGTGATCCTCGAAGTTACTCCTTGTAATCTATCAGACTTCCAAAAGAAGCCAAATATTGTAGAAAAGTCACAGTCTGGGTATGAATGCAGGAGTATTTGGAGTCAGCAGTACAGTCTAATGGAAGCTCATTGCTCTCCATTTCAGCTTGCTGCAAAAGAGTGGCTGAAGCCTTCAACTCCGATACTCAGCACCCTCCATGGGATGTCACCGAGTTACTTTAAAGACTGACTATCTCTGTTTGGCCAGGACTTCCCAGAACAGCTGTGTTTGGCTGAAACAATGAAAAAAGATTACTGGTAATAGGAAGTTCATGAGCATAGAAGACTAAAATTTCATAGAAGCCAGACCAAGGTTATTCAGTTCACTGAATAAAGTAACCAAAACATTAAGGACTAAGAGCTAACTCTGCTGCTTCCTCTGGCTTCACCCACACCCACCCACACATGTTCACATACACTGATCAGCATATTTCTCTTTTGGTCTGGAAAGGAAGGAAGACACAGGATAATGTTAATATTATTTGGACGTTGAAAACATTGGCAGAGGCTCTTGTGTAGGGCTTAAATAACCCATCTAAGTAACTAGAATTGCTTATATTTCAGGTACCCCATGAAAAACCTAGCAAGCAAAAAGTTCACACTTTGTATAAACAGAGCATGCTTCTGGGTTGTACTCTTATGGGAAAGGGGAGCAGAAATCTTTCTTCCTTTTCCATTCTCATTTCCTTTGCTTCACCACATGAACACAAAAATGTCCTGACCTGATTCATTCTTTGGGATCAGATGAGATTTACCCGCCTTATTTCCTGTACAGACATGCAGAGAGATAAGAAAGCAGCTGAGGTTTCACTCTTCTTATCCATCTGGTAAATAAAAAAAATAACAATAATGCCTCTTTTTTTTCAACACAAACTTTGATAGCATCTAAGATCCCAAATCTGCCTGCCCTTGTGAAGCCAAGATTGGACTGAAACATTTGTGTTTTGTCTGTCTTGAATGCAGGATGCCACTGAAATATTTACAAGCATCCCTCTAGTATTATATATGTTTATTTCTTCTATCTCGAGTTCAGTATCTAAAGGATCATAAATTTTGTCTCTAGTAAGTAAATAACTTTTTCTGTGACACATCAAGCCCCTGGTCTTGGCCTCTGTTGTCAATATCTGATAGAGTACAAAGGAATGCTAGGGGGTGGGGGGAAATGCACAACACCCAGCTAATTGTGAAATGCTGTTTGTGGCAAGAAGAAAGACATTCTTATTTCTTGAAGCATTAAATCTGACTACTCTTATCCTCCCATGCATAACTACAAATGATATTAACATTACTAACATAACAATGTAGTCAAACCATTCAACTTGATAACCTTCCTTAGCAATGAATTTCACACACTAATTATATGCTCTTTGGATATGTACTTATTGTTTGTTTGTATTAAACTTGACAACTGATTATTTTTATCTAGAAATTTTGTGTTCTCATTAAGCAGGAAAGAATTTTAAAAAGAGAAGGAAAGATAAAAGGAACTCAAGAAGCATTCGGACAACGCTTTCAGGCACATGGTGTGATTCCTCTGGTGTCCTGTGCAGGGCCAGGAGTTGGACTTGATGATCCTGATGAGTCCTTTCCAGCTCAGTATATTCTATGATTCTATGATAAATCAGATCTTTTAGATTAGTTTTTCCGTCTTCCTAAAATGGCACTGGACTCCAGAATTCACAACTTTGCCAGGGATCTTTGTCATTAGTGATCATAAACTCCTTTAAATTATAAAGGAAATAATAAAAAAATATAAATGGAGAACAAAGAAGAGTTCTGGGTGTGGAAGCACTAGGAAGGAAGGCATAAGAAGGGATATAACAAAAGCACATATTGATAGTACCTGGATTAGCAGATCACTAAAATCCCAGCAGAGCTCTTTCCATTTTGTCTCACTGGTTTTTTAGCCAGGCAGTGGGAGGAAATGCAGGACAAATGTACAAGAAAAAGAGTAAGACTCTAGTGCTGCTAGCATGAGGTGATGCTTTTGGATTCAACATTCTCCTTCACTTGCTTGGTCAAAGCTGGTTTGGAACTGCTCTGCTGAAATTACCTTTTTTCTCCACATTCATGATAAAGGATTTCATGTTAAGACTCAATACAGGTGCCAAAAATTACATAAAAATACAGAATCCTAGAAGCTGTATAGAGCTTCTTCCACAGTAGAATCTGTTTTTAAAGATTCTTGCCAACAAAGACACTTTTGTCCTTCCTGGGTTATAACTAATGTTTTCCTCTGTTCCAGTAATAGGATCTGCTTACAATACTTCCTGGCACCAACCAGATTGTATTTTTGGGGATTTCTCTTCTCACTGTCTCCCACCTACATCCATGCCTGCACTGGAAAATGTTATTGTACATTTATCAGCAAAATACACTGCATGAGTCAGATGTTGGGTACACAACCCTGCTGGCTGGCTAAGCCTAAGATTAATGACAATGTTGTTTAATACCATACATTTTCATACAGCAGAAAATGAATAAGAATCTCTGCTGTGCATCTATTATATACCAAACGTCTGTACACATCTGTAGAACACATCCTCCCTTATGTTACTTGGCCAACCATCTATCTGTCACTTCAGCTCTTTGAGATAGGCGTCTTCTTTCTTGATGCTCATTTCACTAGTGAACTGGAGGAGAAACTAGTGAACCTGCTGGAGGACCCAGTAGATAAAACAGCAGTACTGCACAATAAATAAAACATATTCACTAGCTCCTAAAAAGACTCTTGTCAATTTTGAGACCTGAAACGAACAGCCAACTCCAGTAAGGACTCCAGTAAGTCATTTCTTTAGAGTCACCTGGCACCTCATTAGGAGTAAGGTCCTGTGCGTGCAAAGTGCTGTACAAGCCCCAGAAGGGAGACGTGTGGTTACATACCTGTCCTCATCCCTCCATAGGAGAAGAGGCCTGTCTGGCAAGAACTACTTCCTCAGCCAAGGACCCTCTTATCACTGCTTGGCCTTCCCAAGCCTGGGGCTTGGTGCTGACAGATGATACACAGGTGTCCCAAGTTCACTCTGTTTTTCAGCCCCTGGAGCTCTTCTGTATTATCTGATCTCTCCTTAGCCCAGAATGATGCCATCATTCTAATGATGATCTGTGGTTGACCCCATCCACTATTGCAGGCACTGGATTGCTAAACAGAAATCTGCTGTCATTATAACTAATCTGGGGAGATCTTGAGTTAGCAAGAACATAATAATTTATCTCAGTGGGTTTACACTTTCGTAGAGGGACGCCATAAGTAAAACAGCAGAAGTGTTACAAGGAGTGTGTACTGCCACTAAAGAGAGATCTGCAAGGCTGGGGCGACAGCTGAGGGCTTGGCTGTAGCTCCTTCTCTCTTGCCTGACCAGGAGCACCCAAAATCTCAGATCAGGCTTCTATCTCCTCCATGCAACACACAGCACTGCAGCACAAAGCTGATCTGAAGTTGCTTCTGAGAAAAAGGTTCCTGCTGTCTTGCTGCTGAGGTTGTTTCCTGCCCATCCCTGTCTGCCTGGTGGTTGCTGTCCTTTATTCTTGCAATCTGCTGAATTCTGTGAGTTCCCTGAAAAGTTCCTGGGCCCCAGGAAGGGTTTCTTCTGCACTTCTATCCTGAAGCTACTCTTTGGGTGACACAAAACCCCACTCCCCAAGCTGATGTCCAACAATTGCAGTGAAGTGCCTAAGGAGATCAGGGAAAAGGGCACAGGGACTTTCTTGACAGCCACCACACTGGTATGACCTCTGTAAGCTAACTCATACATTTATGTCTGAACTGCACTTGATTTCAGCAGGCTTTGATTTTGGGGGGTAATTTAAGCTGCTAAATAGGAATAAAATAACAAAATACACTTGCAGGCCTGAACAGGTAGCAGAAGACACAGATTTCAGTTAAGCTATATCTAAATCCCCATATCAAGCTCTCCAAGGTATCAGAGGGAAAGGAACTGTATGCAGGACACTGAGGACTGGAAGCAGCATCAGAACCAGCTAAGGCCAGCTGCATTCCCAGGGTGGAAGAAAGAAGAACAGCCCCAGAAGTACCTTGTGTTTACAGCAAATCCAAAAGTAGGTGAACCTCCAGTTCAGCAGCTCTAGGCAAGGCAAAGATGCTAATTCCAGCCACAGGGACCAGCTCACTCACACCAGCCTCCAGAAAGATGTGACCATGACCTGCCTTCAGTTGTAGGATGTGATAGGGGCCTGCCCCCTCCGTCACACTGCATGACCCATCACCACTCACTTGAGCACTCCACTTGGCCAGTGGGACACACTATGACAGCAGCCCCATCCCATTCTCCAGGCTTTCTGTCCCCTTCACCACAGATATGGCACTGCCACCTCCCAAGTGCTCCAGGCCCTGCTTGGCCCTGGGGAAGAGCCTGCAGGAGGGTGCCATGGCCAGGAAAGCTTCACAGAGAGGCGTCCCAGCTGCTGGGGAGAGGGGCAGGGGGAACATGCACAACAAAGCTCAAATGAGAGAACAAAGCAGTTACCAATAGCAGCTGCATAACCAGTGAAGAAGCAAACTGAGGTCTTGATTCCCTGGGTCCCATTTCAGGACCCTAGTGTCTCCATTTTCCATTCGGGAGCATTTTAGGACAGATAACCTTGCCTTTCCTCCCAACCCTCTCCTTCTTGCTCTCACTGGGAGCTTTTGCTGCTTTTGTCAGTGACCTGGGAATGGGTTCCCTGGGAATTGGCTAAGTGGGTGGTGGGGCTGGGGGAAAAGCAGAGGGGGATGGTGCTTGTCCAGAAACAGACTCTCCTCCCACACATGTCGCCCATCTGTGGCATGTCTGTCGGTCACAGAGAAATTCACAGAGACAGATTTAATATATTAAATATAAATAAAGCAGCGCCAAGCCTTTGGCTGATCATCATGGCTAGAAATAGAAGCCAGCTACTTCAGGGGCTTTGGCTTTGCATGCTCGATGGATTCCCAGCATAAGGACAGATGTTCAGATGAACCTATCCCAAATCAAAGTAAACAATCCTACATGAATTTTCAAGAAGGGGCACTGAAGTGATCTGGAGAACACCAGTGCCATTCAAGGCAACCGGTAAGGAGCAAGGAGCAGCTCCCAAGCAGCTCATCCTGGGTGGGTTAAGGTCCCAGCAAGGATGTGAGGGCATGTTATGACAAAGACTACAGTACCCCTTGCATAACAAAGCTAATGATGCGGATTTTGAGATTTTCCCCCTCTGCCCAACACCTAGTCTAACAAAACCAGTAGTGCCTTAATACCTTAGAGACCACTGCCCTGCTGTGGGTGTGTCTGATCATTTGAAAGTGGGGGCAGGACAAGCAGACACACAAAGCACCTCATTTACATAGGAACAACCACAGAAATAATCCCACCCTATCTTGTAAAATGCTGGTAGAGCAGTTTCTCAAGTTTGAAATGTCCTGGATACAGTTATCTTTATTATTAAAAGAAGGGGTTTATGGTCCTAGATCAAAAGGCCAGGCTTGCCAAGAAGGACTCCTCTGAAATACCAGTTTCAAGATTCAGAAGGTGAACAGGGCCCCTAAGGCAAGGCAGTTAATCCATTTGCTTGTGTTGCTGAAGTCTTGCTTCATCACCACTCTGATGGAGAGTGCCTGGTGGGTTCTCTGTATTCCCTTTGCATGGGATTTTTGTTCTTTTTAAAAAGGAGTGCCTGGGGCAGGTGCAATGTGACATCCCCTGGGAGCACCAGCTTGGGACATAGCTGCCTACAGAGCATGGGATGGGGAAAAAGAGAAATAAAATCACACCAAGGTCAGAGAGCCCTGTCACTTGCACAGAGACAGGGAGCCAGCAGGGGGGAGGAGGGTGCACTTACAGCCAGCCCTACCCTGGAGATTGAGAGGGGACATGTGGAGTATCGTGTACCATTGAGAGTCTCCAAGCTATTGATGAGAAATCAAGACAGAAAGAAGACACCCTGGTTTGGGATACTGCAGACAAGCCTAATGGGATGATTCTTAGATCCCCTTATTCCTGCCTGCTCCTCTGTGGGAGTGGTGTTTCTTTGCAGAGTGCCTTGTGTCCCTGTGCGGTGGCCGTGAGTTATCAGGTCACAGCAGAGACACCAAAGATGTGCTGTTTCCATGCTAGGGACCTGCCAGATGGAAGCAGTTGGAAGAGACATTAACTGTGGCAGCATCTGGATTCCTGAAGGACAGAATGGGTCTGTGAGAAGAAGACTAACAAACATTTAAAGAGAGTTAATCATTTGATATAAGCATTACTACTTCAGTTGTAGCATGAGAAATAGCCTTTCACTTTAACAGTACCTTCCTTTCTGCTACTGTCTTGCCAAGACTAAAACGTACCAAGCAAAGGCTCATCCACATTTTTCTCTTGCCTGCTATAGATGTGTCTTGATTACGCAAAGATATCTTCTTAATATCTTCGTAATAAAATATTTTAAATAGAATAATATTCAAATATTTGCTAATTATTTAAAATAATATTAAAACATTTACCACGCAAATCCATCTACCTAATATCTGCCTAACATAATATTTTCTTTATTGCTAGGACCTCAACAGAGGAGAAAACCTGAAAATGTTGCTATAAGATGGGGTCTGAAATCCAGAATGCCCAGGGATCCAAGAAAGCATTATAACTGCTTTGGGAAAGCCACATGGAAAGGAAGCACATTCACCATCAGCCCCCAAAAGATTAGGCCAGTTTGTCCAGGAGGACAGGTCTCACTGGCAAGCTTCAGCTGTGCCAAACTGGAGCAAGCAAACAAGGCAGCCTTTGATACATGGTAAAAGACTGCCATTTCAACTTAAGAAAATAGCCACTGAGAGTCACAGGGAGATGGAGATGGTGAAGAGAAAGTGTGGCCATATGGCTAAAGTCCAGGAGATCTGAATGCAGAAGATCTGGGCTCTTTCTCCAGCTCTGCCCACAGGCTTCATCAACAGTCTGGGGTAAGTTACTGTCTGTCTCTTCTGTTTCTCAGCCAAAGAACAGAAAAATCTCGCCAAGAAAAATAAAGTCTTGACTGCAATAGGAAGTCATGATACATCCAGGATCAACACCCACAATTAATTCCAAAATGCCAAAGAATATTTAGAGCACAATAGATTTATGCTGAAAACATCACGTCTGTATTTTAAAACACAATCTTTCAGGCCCCTATTATTTAATGGATAAGAAAGCAGACTGAACATTTTTTCTTAGGGAGATTAATTTATTCCTTCCAGTGATTAGCAGCAACAAAACAAAAACCAGGAAAACTAAGATCTTGTCCTGATAGCTGATTAGCAGACCCAAAGATCTGGCATTTGTCTGCAGTTGCCCACATAGATAAAGGAACCAGCATTGGACTGCACCAATGCTATGTCTTCTGGTACCTATGGAAGCAACAATGGACTATCCCAGGCCTGTCTGAAAGGTACAGATAGTAATACTACCAATGCCTCAGTTATGAGATAAAAGGTATGAAAATGGCATGAAAAAGGCATAAAAGGCTGGTGATGTAGACATTATACAAAATACATGACATGGGTGGCATAGAGTCACACTAAGCCCCTAACAGGGTAATAAAATGTGGGCTCTGGCCTAGGAAGAGTGGGAGGTGGGACACATGAAGAATATATAATACTCATAAAACAGGGATAGGGAGAAACCTGGAGTGCACACACAACCCATGTGTTTAGGCTGGGAAGTGGAAGGGTCTGACTTTTCAACCTGTATGTGGACAGGATATGGGGTTCTGCAGGGGCTGCTGGGATCCACGGAGGATTCAACAGCCTGAGCCCTGGGGAACGTGTGGGGAGGAGAACACAGTGCCATTTGCAGCTGTGATACAGCGGGCAACTCTGCACAGTCGCCATATGTGGAGGCCTGGTGCAGGCAGAGATGCAGTTATCCATGTGCCTTTCCTCTAACCTGAAAAAATATGCTGCTTTACAGATCATGGAACTAACCTGCCGGCCTGGATTTAGGTACATTACAAGAGAAGGGAAAAATTCAAATGGGGGAACAAGAACTCTCTTATTCAATGTGCATCTTGTGGTTTTGCAGATTTTTCCACTGAGAATGTTCCTCTGAAGTTTCCTTAGTGACTGAGCCAAAATGGGTCAAAGAGGTATTTGATTCATAGCCCTAGGAAAAACACTTCTGTGTTCTCTTCTTCATCACTATCAGTTCTCTGTGGTACCAGTCCAGCACCTTACCTCACTGACCCTTACCTGTTGCTGGCCACATCCCCCCTTGGGCAAGTCTTTTACTTCTCTCAGATCAGCCTCTGGTTCTTCGTTACCCTCCTCTTTCACGGTCCTGCAAACCACTTCCCCAGTTGAATCCTTCAGACAATATTTCCTCCGCCTGTGTCAACAGTCCCAATTTCTTTGCCAGCCCGTGGGCTGCCATTAGTGGTACTGAGAGGAACCCATCCTGTCCGAAGGTGCAGCATGCCTAAGCCCTGTGATCTGTCCACCAGCAAGAGAGGATTTGTTTCTAATATTGCTACCCAGATTTACTGGTTCAACTTCCTTCCAGACAAACTCCAGTGGGCTCAGCAGTACAAGAGAGAAATGGATCTCCTGGAACAGGTCCAGCAGAGGGCAACAAAGATGATTAGGGGACTGGAGCATCTTTCTTAATGAGGAAAGGCTGAGGGAGCTGGACCTATTCAGCCTTGAAAAGAGATGATTGAGAGGGAACCTCATCCATGTCTGTAAGTATCTGAAGGGAGGGTATCAAGAGAGCAGGGCCAGGCTCTTCTTGGTGGTGCCAAGCAATAGGACAAGAGGCAATAGGCAGAAACCGGTGCACAGGAAGTTCCTTATACCTCAGTATAAGGAAGAACTTCTTCACTGTGCAGGTTGCCACACACTCAAAGAGATTGCCCAGAGAGGTTGTGGAGTCTCCCTCGCTAGAGATATCCAAGAACTCTTTGGATGCAATCCTGTGCCATGTGCTCTAGGATGACCCTGCCTGAGCAGGGAGGTTGGATCAGATCCACTGTGCTCCCTTCCAACCTTACCCATTCTGTAATTCTGTAAACAGAGGTGTCAAACAGTCAAGTTCTTCCTCCTTTTATTATAAGGACAACAGTTCCTACCATATCTTGCACTAAATCACCCCTATTTCCTCCCACTCCTGGGAACTCAGGCCCAGCTCAGTGTTGGAGTTATGTGCATGAGATGGGATCTGACTTCATCACCATAGAGTTCATGCTGTGACAAGTATTTCAGTAAATAGAAGAGAGATTTTAAAATTTTTTATTTAAAATTGGCAGGGCTCTGGTGCCTAGCAGAGTCCCTAGAAGAAAGGAAGAAGGTTTAGTCCTGCCTTGTGTTGGTGGTTGTTTTCTGCATGCATAAGGGAGGAGGGATACATGCCCTGGGAGATGTCTCTTCCCTTCATGCTGGCAGTCAGAGGGCTCTCAGCATCTCCCAGCTACTTTCAAGAGCAGGAACAATGCTGACCAGACAATGTACAGAAACCAGTGCCCACTTCTCTTCTTCAGTGTAGGTGCAAAGGTTGTTGTGGTCCTTCTCCTGTCAGACAGATTCCCTGCAGCTCAGTAGACACTCACAGCCAGATCCAGAACTCTGTGTGAAGTGGGACTGGAGCTGAGGGCAAACATGTTCATATTGAAAGTCTTGGTTCAACCTGCAGCAGATGGGGGCTAGTTCAGAGGTCTAAACCCCTTGTATTCAGCAATGTTCAGACTTTGGTTTGGGCCCACACTACACAAAAGGGAGAAAAATTCTATGCTGAAGCACAGGAGCGAGCAGAGATGGCAGCAAACAGTTGATGCACCACATGTATCCTGTTTAAGCCCCTCTTCCCCAAATAACCTTGCTCAAGCTGATGTTGAATATGATTTATATGAAGCTGGCAGTGTATGTATGCTGGAAAAGAGAGGAATAAAGCAACAGAGAGCTGAACTCTCTGTTGGACCCCGGGACAATTTCTGTGCATCTTGGGACAGAAGAGCAGCAATTCTCAGCACCAACTCATCTCTCAGGTCCCTTGCTGCCTGCTGACATACATGACCCAGCAGACTCCTGAGGGATGTGTATATCCAGAAGAGGTGCTGATGAAATCTGAATACTTCACAGGGAAACAGCCTGCCAATCAGTAGGAAATGCTGAGGAGAGGGCTGTAACATAAACATCTGCATCTCAAGGGCATTTGCAAGTGCCAAAGGGAACTGCCCAAGAGAGCCGAATGGTTCCACTAGGACCTGGCAGCTGGTTTCTGTCTGGGGAGTGTAGGAGTGGGGAGCACCACTGGGACCCACCCCTCACCTCTAAGCAACATTTACTTATTTTATGTCACACACAGCAGTTCAGGGGAATAAAACACAAAAATGTTAGTGCTCTAGCTGAACCTCTTTGTAATATTCTGCTTCTGGAGGCGTTCAAATCCTTTCTCAGCAAAGATGAATGTGAAGTTGCGTCATCCACAGTGCAACCCAATTCCCTGTTCCCTGGGGTGAAGACTCACATGCCTCTGCAGCCTCACTTTGCTGTTAGGCAGACTCAGCTGTTTTCTTAGGTATTTTGAATGTCCCTTGAATGCAGGTGAAGCTGCAGAGCTGAGGCTCTCACACAATACTGAGGGGAAAGGGAGCCTCCTTATCCTGCCCTCTGTCAGTGTGCATCTAGCAATTCCTCCCACTGAAAACCAAACCAGCCTCCCCAGACAGCTCAAAACATCTGGGCCATGTACACCACAAATACAAGTCAGAGATAACACAACTGGACCAAAAAAAACAAAAAAAAAAAAACCCAACAAACAAAAAACCACAAACAAACAAACAAATAAAATGAAACAACAAAGAAGAGATTGTCCCGTCCACATCATTGTGCCTCTGTTTTCTCCCTCAAATGGCCCATTGCAGTGGTTAAGCCCACCAAAGTTGCACTGTAGAAGCCTTTGAGCACAGGGATTAAGGTGACTACACTACCACCACATCTGTGCCCAGGGCATCCTATGTGCAGTACTCTAGGGCTGTCCATGCTGTGCAAGTCTACACAGAACAGCTGGAGGAGGAGGAGGAGGCCTTTCCTGTGGTGTCCTTGTGGCTCCCAAGGTTCTCAGCTAGGTGCAGAGTTCTGCAAGGTGCAGAGGGAATTAAACTCCCCAGTGTACCTAATGAAGCTCCTGAAAAATTATCTCTATAATTAGCTGTGTACACAGCAAACACAGTCACTGGGGACACTGCTCTTACTCCCAGGCTTGTTTGCAGAACCAGAGCTTCATTCATGTCCTGGTTTTTTTTCCCTCTAGCACTGAGGAAGAGTCACGTCGCTGTGCCCAATTCTTGCAGCTGTTGTGTTTACACAGGGCCAAGACATGTACCTCAGACACCTGTGCAACAGGCCAGTCCCCCCACGCTGTTTGGTCTGGACCACAGACGTGCATGACACTGGAAACATCTACAACGCCAGGACTCCTTGCAGATGTTTCCGCACAAGATCTTCCCTCTTTACCATACTGCAGAGAAAGGAATATAACCCTTCCCAGGGAGGAACAAACTATAGCCATAAAAAGCAGTAGTTTTCCAACTGAGGGAAAGTGAACAGGATTCTTGGCAGGAGATACAGCCCTGCATGTTCCAGGACTGGTACAAAACCAGGAATTCAAAATCATCATACACCACCGACATGGGGATTCTGGAATGCAGGTGTGAGTTTGCTCAGTTGTTATATGAATATTACATCTATGGGTCAAACTTTATGGCCTTCTGGCTCCAGCTGATGATAGTGACATCTCCACGTCTGGGACTACATGCTAGTGACAGAAGGTTGTGAAATGGCTGCTCAGAACAGGGGACAACTAAGTAAAACAATTTCATGGGCTGAAGGCATGTACTTCCACTTTTACCAGCCTAAAGAAAGAATCAGGATGTTATAGCTAAATGAATCATCCAAGTGGAAGACACAAGAGCTAACACGGCACTTGCCTCCCTGCTGTGGCAATCACAGTGTTGGGAAGTTACTTGGCATCCCTTCCAACTCCTGACTTCTCCCTCTGCCTTGGGGACCTGTGTTTCCTTCATATGCAAGAACAACTTCTTTCTGTTCTCAGTTCTTCACATTGGCCTAATCTCTGAGAAAGGGCTGAGGTTTCTCAGCTCTACCCCTCTTAGAACTCCCTGTCCCAGGCCTAGTCTCTCAAGCCTTGAGAGACACTGCAGTCACTATTTGACAGAAGCATCCATACTTCACGCCAAAGTATGAGGCAAGCCTACTGCATGCATCTAGTACAGCAGAACAAGGATGGCTCATACACCTCACCTGCAAAGTCCCCACTCCCTATATACCAGTACTGTGACCTCTGAGGAATATTTGAGGTCAATACACAGACATTAGCCTTTCCCTCCAATGTAGCGTGGAATATCCCGTCTTGCAAGGAAACTTTCTACTGCCCTTCTGCAACATCTTAGGCTTGTTCCTTTCTGCTGCACCATCTCAGAGCTGCTGTACCCAATGCTATTCTGATCCCAAACTTTCCTAGAAATCTCTCATCCTGGCAGAATTATCTATTGATGATAGGCCCAGTTCCATGGGGAATGATTTTTAGCAGCCAACCTCACTGGTTAGGCATTACAAGCCTAAGTTAAACTCAGAGAAAGTAGATTTTTTGAGCTTACTCATAAATACAGAGACTTCATCCTCAAATGAAAGACGAGTGAGAAATAACATATTTGAGTAAAAATTCAGGCTATTCACTTTCTGCTTTATTTAGTAAAATAAATGGAAAAGTTCATGTGACATCAAGCAACCAATCTGTTTGTAGTGTCTGGAAAGGCTGACAGTGGATCCCACCATATCATCAAAAGCTAAGAGAATGAGGGAAACAGATCCTTGGGAACTACTAGCTTTACCTCTGATATTGCCATTTTGCTAGGCCACTCTTTGTTCCAACAGAGTGGCATGGAAGCACACATTGTAAGGCAATACTAGAGGTACTGGAGTACTGAAAAGAAGTGAACTGGAGCCAATGAATGAGAAGAGAGAAGAGATTTCTGGAGAGGACAGATAGCATATATATACATAGAATGGTGATGGGAATATATGACCAACTTGGCTCAGGAATTGTCGAGCTGCAGGGTGAAGTGAACTCTTCATACACCACAGATTACTCTGGGCACAGTCATCCTGTTGGCTGAGAAAGAATCAGAGTTCCTCATTGAGGGGCTTCTCAGATTCGTCTTCTTTCTAAAGCACATTAGGGGCAAGAAATCAGTTTTGACATTACTCAGTTTCTCAGTACAGTGATAAAAGGAAAATAACTCAAATGCCTCCCTCTGCTGTCTGTGCCACTGCCCTATCTCATTTCAACTTCACAACACAAAACCTCTGTGCTAATTTTAACAGAGAAAAGTCTTAACACTGAATGGACATGGAGATTAAATTGTCCCTCTCCCAGCAGAGACCTCTACTAGAGTCCTAAGCCTCCATCTGTATACCCTGTTCTGTAGCCTTCCTGATAGATTTCATTCCTACCCACGCCATTGTTTCTCTCACCCGCTCTCATATGCTGCCATCCACCATCCCATTCTCAGCATCCAAAAGCACCCTTCACTTTGTCTCCCCAGCTGCTGTTCCTATATGATAGATGCTTCACAGAAACCTTCAGAGGTCAGTGAAGTCTTCTTGTTGTAGATGAAGAAAGAGACTCTACAAAGATATCCATCTCCGTTCTGCCCTGGATCTAATGTTTTACCTATATTCAGGTGAAAATGTATATGAAAGTGAAGGTGGCAGGGATGGGAAGGAGTTCAAGGAACTGAAGTCATCTTCTTCAAGAGCCTTGTGAACAACAGCATCATCCTACAAGATCTGTTTCCCATACAGGACCCACCTTCTTCATTCTTTGTATGAAACGATTACAGAAGTCCTGCACACGCTCAGTGGAGATTTCATCCACAGTCATCACATCATGCTCATCATCTGGTGTGTGGAATATAGCCAGAGCAGGCAGCTGGGACTTCTTCAGCTGGAAGTATGACACTACTCGTTCATTGCCGTTCAAATTGATGTCTAACAGGATAAAGAGAATCTGTGATGGAAACAGGGAAGGAAATGTGAGAAAAACAGAAGGTGAGAGAGAGAACAGATCCCCAAACAGTGATCATATGAAGATTAACAGTGATTTTTTTTATAGAGAGTTTGAGAAAACTGTCTCTGTTAGAACAATACTTTCCTCTGCCACAATCTAGCAGCTTCATGCAGTGCATTTTTCTGTATTTTATCAAGTCCAGACTTACACTACCAACCAAAATGTCTTCTTTCACCTTCCTCAAAAATATATCTACAGTATGAGAGGAAGGCAGTTTCCACTTCTATTCCCTTAACAGATGAGGAAATAAGATGTCTTAGCAGCACATGTCAAAGAAGTTGACTCTTCTACTTGCAAGTTATTTGGATAAGTGCTCACATACATGCAAGACCAAAAGCGGCAGAAAATGTTTTGGTGTGTGAAGAATGAAACTCAATTGCAAAAATGTGGGAGTGAAGTGCAGGGCAGCAAGGATAAGAAGATGAAAGTACCAAACACAAAAAACGTATTTAAGTGAGCTGCAGTGAACATAAATGAAGATGCCATCATGTGGGAAACAGAAGTTGCTGACAAGACACCAATGTCCATACAGCCCAACTCAGTGAAGGGTTGTTCAGACCTGGGGAGAGAAGCCCAACAACGAATAAGCCAGGATGAGAATGACTTACAGTTTTCTCTGCTCCTAGATAGTCCTGGAGAACAAGATCAAGCCAAGGATTAAGATTATTCTGGGATGATTCAATAGTACAAATTTGCCATAATTGGTGACCAGCTCCATGATTTCAGTTTAAAAGCTAGGTTTCAACCTAGATAGTAGAGGTGCAGTAGAAATTGGCACAAACTTAAAATTATGGAATCTGAAATATTACCAATAAAAAAATACAGCTATCTCAAAAATCTTTGTTAAATTATCTATTCATACTAGATACAAACATTATGTATAAATTTTATGAAAGAAAATAAATTCATCAAGAAACAATTTAATCAGTGATCTGATTAAATAGAATCCTTCAGCAGTTGAGATCCAAGTTAATGAAATAAACACCCAGCTAGCATGTGTCATTTTATTTCCTTTTCATCCTGTGCAGTCTATTGGGCTAGCATATTCAATGTACTTATGGAAAAGGCTATGACTTGACTGACAGAAGAAAGAAGGAGAGTTTAATAAAAGAAAAGTAATGTAATGTGAAGATGATGTGCCTCGTTCCCAGGCTGTGACTCATGTTTTTCTATCAATTCAATGAAGAACACTCAAGTCAGTTCAAAACTTGTTTTCTTCTCTAAAAATAAACTTGGTAAATCTCCAATTCTTTATTTTATTAAATTTATGTTCTATTAAAAAAAAAAAAATCTGGAAACTTTCCTAGGCAACAACCTATGTAAAGGAAGGATAGTTAGGCTACTATAAGGTTTAACTGCAGTTATAGAGAGAGATACAGAAACAGGAACAATACTTGCACTGGATATGTGATATTTACCACTTGCAATTTCTCTTCCAAAAGCCAACTGTGCCCCAAGGGAAACAAGCTAGTGATCAGACAGGTTGTTGGGAACTTCTTCTAGAGTGCTTTATTCATCTTTTTTGCAGGATAAAACATCAAACTAAAGAATGGTCACGAATTTGAGGTTCACAGGTCTAAGGACTTGAGCCAAGTGGTTTTCAGATGGAACAGCAGTACTTAAAGTAAAGAGAAGCCATTGCTGGAGAGGAAGCATTTTAAGGGGGTTGTTACAGGGAATGGCACCACATTTTCAGCATTTCATTCACAAACTTTTGAGGTTCTCTGTGAAAGATTCATTAGCAACCGTATTTTTTCAATCAAATGTTAAACAAGAGGTTATTAAAAAAAGGCATTTAGAATACTTAGGTTCATAAATGGTGTCACTTTCTATACAAAACCTCCTTCACCTATAAAACCCATAAAACAGATGAATAGCATTTAAAAATAGTAATATAAATAAATGGTATTCACTATATTCTTCACTTTATCAAGTTTCCAGTCTTTGTTAAAGACCCCAAAAACTAAAAAGCTGAAAACATGAAAACAAAGAATAGAATAAGAATTAAAGAATTAAAAGGTTGGCGTTTAGAATTTCAAATACCTTCTTTTTTACAGAAGCAAATGGAAACACACAAACTGAGGAATTTATTTTGTTCTAAGATTCCCATCCATCTCTATTCATAAGGAATAAATGCAATGATCATGGAAAATTATAATGACCATGAGACAAGATTCATATTGTCCAATCTCTGCCATCCAGATCCTAGTCTTGTCTCAGTCAGTCATCTAGGTAACCTCTACGATAAACAGTGACAGGCACTTTATTCCACCTATTTTAGAAGGGAAGATATGGTTGTTCTTCTCAATCAGTGCTGAAAAGAGCCTAAAACCTTTGCACAGATGACTCACCAAAGCTATAATTCACCAAAACAATTAACCATTTAGAATGGCAACTCTCTTATCATTACTAGAAATGAGTTAGTTCCATCCCAAACAGAAGGTTCATTTTCCATTTCATACTCTACTGTATAAAAGCTGGTTGAGGTTTTTTGATTCTGAAGTGATTTCCATGATATTGTTTCATTTTATAGCAATCTTCTTGTCCTACTTCAGAGATCTTCTGCTACAGGCAATGAAGGATATCCTGCATGGATGACGAACTCCTGACACGAACCATCTACTCCACACATGATATTATCTGTGCACTGTCACCTGCAATAAGCTCTCTTTCAGAAAATTTGTATGCTGATGCTGTTTTGGTGTCTTCACAATTTGATTCCTAGCCCAGTACTTTTAGAACATCGAGTTCCTAGTAAATACTAAGATACGGAATGATGTTATTGCCCAAGGAATTAGAGTTAATTGAAAATAGCACTGCAATGGTAATAGCCAATCTAACATTGCTTAGTTTTGCCTCTAACAAAGACAAACAGGAAGGATGATCAAGCTTCATATCCAGTGTTTGACTTTGAACTTCAGAGAACTGCAGTCTTCATTCTTTGAGGAGACTGTATAAGCAAAAAGATCAAATTCTGAAGTTTGAGTAATGTCTTACATAGCTTATAAAGTATATCAAAGCAAAAGTAGAACCTCGGTCCTGAATTTGAAAAAAAAAAAAAAAAAAAAAAAAAAAAAAAAAAAAAAAAAAAAAAAAAAAAAAAAAAAAAAAAAAAAAAAAAAAAAAAAAAAAAAGCAAGCTGTAAAAACAACTTTACTGCAGATATCTATTAAGTAACATAGAAAATCCATATTTATAGGCTCCTCTCTTTATGGTTAAAGAGGTAGTTCTGGAGCCAGCAATGTCTGATAAGAAAAATAAAAAGTGTATGAATGACTGTTGGAAGATGACTGTAAGAGAAAGGGCATCATCCTTTCATTTCCAAGGAAGAAGTCCTGAAGGACACTCAGGAGTTTCTCAGAACCCATTTCTAAATGGATCTACACATAAATTAAAAGGGAGATTTGCAAACATCTCTACCCAAAAACATTTTCACATTGGAAACCAGTTGCATCAGTTGCAGCAAAAGCTGCTTTTGTTATTCCCAACATCATCTTATTGAGACTTCTGCTAACATCCATGAGATACACCAGCTGTAATTATGATGTTTTACTCTGATCCTGTGGAAAGAAAACTGAAAATTATTATGCTAGTTTGGCCCAGCAATGCAAACCCTGACATTTCCTTTCCAGTAGAAAACCTGGACTCTTGGCAGTACTTTCTTAAATAAGCACATATTTGATCCGTCTAAGAGGGCTGGTGGATTCACTCCTGCAGCTGCAGTGCTCTGAACTTTGTTGTCTGTTATCCACCCACAACAGTTTCTCAATGTCTGCAATTTCTTCTTATTGCTGTCAGTTTATGCTGGCTTAGCATCTTCTACCATTTGCTTTTTCCTCTCCAGCGTTTTATAGCACCCAGGTTCCACAATAAAATCTAAAGGAATCTAGACTGCCTTCAGGCACTCACTGCTGCTCAGCATGCAGTTCAGGCTGTTTCCAAATAACAGACCTCACCATACAGCCTCATGTCTCCTCCAGCTGAAAATCTCAGCCTCTTCTCAGACAAGAACGAGAAGATCATAAAGCAGAGATGAAAGGTCCATAATCCAGGAACTGGCAGGTGAATCACTTCTTCGTGATCCATTATTGGTTGGACTTGATCTTCAGAGTCTTTTCCAACCAAAATGATTCCATGATTTTCTTCATTATTTGAGGTCAGCCACTCAGCAGCAGCAGAAGTTCCTCTTCACCTCTCCATCAATCTGAGCAACAAGTTTCTCTTTTCCCTCCCACTGGTGATCACAATGGCAAGGACTATTCTTCCATCAGAGTGCAACAGGGATGTGTGACAGGATAGGTACCCCTTCTCCTGCTTTGGAATCCTCTCGAGGCTCTGTTTGTGTTTTGCACTGGCCTGTAGAGAAATTGCAAAGCACACCAAGCAGCCCCACTCTGTTCTGGCACCCTGGCTGTAAAGTGCTGCTGGATGCAGTGGCACATACTCACAGGGAGCTCGAACATCTCTCCACTGCACAGCAATAATTCCTTGCTCAAACTACTGACAGCACTAACCCTGCAGCACAAGCAAGCCTTCCACCACTATCCCACAGGATATGAATTATTCACTGGTAATCCCTAATAAAATTCAAGTCAAGAATCTTGCATTAATTCTCAGACAATCTACAAGCCACAAAGAGGCAAAATATATTCAATTCTTTACTTGTTTTAAGCAAACCTCAGTTAACTTGGTAGTCCTGACAATAGATAACTCCATTTAGGAAAATTAGCTAGCAGAGATTATCATGGTATTATGCAGTGGCTGCTTCTGATACCCAAACTAATTCATGTTTGAAATACATGACAGAACAATGGAGACAAACCTAAATGGGCATACGACCCTGCTTACTCCTTGCTGTCCAGATCTAAAAGCCAAACAGAGAGATCCTAGCTCTCTCTTGTTGTTTTCTAAGAGTGCCATTCCTTCGGGAAAAAACAACTTATTAGACTCTAAATCTCTTCATCTCTGTGTCCTGCAGTAACACTGCAGTAAAGCGGAAATAATTAGTCAAATTCCCACATCTTTATTCTTTATATTTTACCCTGGTGAACTTCTAGACTGATTTGGTGGGAAACGTGCCCGCACAAACAAAATAAAAAGATTTGGCTTGCTGAAAATTCATAAACTATCTGGACTTCAGTACAACATTTTATACAATGTTTTTTGAAGTATTTCTAGGAAAATTATTCCCATTTTCTCAGATCTAGGCGTATCACAAGAAAACTAGATGCAGCTGCATCAGCAAAGGAGAGCAGTGCTAAACAGCAATTTGTTAGAAGACCTAGCTACTTGGGGGAGACCAGTATCAGACTCTGCTGCTCATGAAGGACAGTGATAATAGTGTTAATATAACACACATCTCACATGAGATGAATAGAATTTTTCAGATAAATGAAGGGGTTTTATCACGACATACTCATCAAAGCAAAACACTTCCGAAGGAACCTTTTGACTTTGATGCACACTTTCTGCCTAGTCTCTTGCCAGTGGGTAGGGAAGATGGCAAGGTCCAAAGCAGCATAAACGGGCATAAACGTGTCTCAAGACTTTTGGGAGTGCACAGTCCTGAGAGGGCCCCAGAATTTGAAGTTTGGATATACTTGATTTCAAATCTGTCCCTTTAGTGCCAAAAACAGAGGCATGCAGATGTTCTAGTTATCAAACTCCAACTCTTTCCAGCTCCACACTTCTCAGAGGAAGATCTCTTCCTGCCTCTCAGTTCAGTCGTCCCCACTGCTGGGATCTTCTGCCTACTCCCAACTGCCCCAAATGCCTTCCTGTTGCTCTGAATTCTCCTTTTCTTGCCAATTCACTCCTCTGTTCCCCAGCCACAAATTCCCCTGTAATCCAGCTGCCTGGCAGAGAATCAGCCATGGGTTGATTTACTGTTTGGGGAGCTCTGTACACAAGGGATGGGAACTAAGCAAAATTTCTCTCAAACACCCCATCTATCTCATCACCTCAGTGTGGAAAATCCAAGAAACTCACTTCCAACTCCTTTAAAATAGCCATTTCCCCAGGATCCAACCAGAAGTCTAAGGGTTAAGAAGCACTGACATTATTTGTTATCTGATCACTTATATAAGGCTCCTTGGCATCTTGCATGCTGTATATACAAATTAATCTCTCACATCAATGGAATGCAACCGTTGCCAGACTGAAGTAGAGCAGCTGTTTGTCATCTTCCAGTACAAGGGAACAAAACTGGACCAGAAGCAATGAAATACACAGTGTTCCACCAAGAGAGCAGAGGAGCAGGATAGAGAGGATATTTTCCCCAAAGGGAGGCAAACTGGCAAAAGGTGAACAGAAACAACCCCTCCACTTAATTACCCATCTAATCTTCTTTTTTTGCTACTTGACCTTTGCTCTCATAATGCACAGAGGAGATTATGCCCTCCCCATTCATGGCAGAAATTACTGTAATGTTTTCTCCCTAACGGCTCCTCTTTCTCTCTGCTTAGACTCACCTTTCCCTTGAAGAGCTCTGCTGAGGCCCGAAACTTGCGCATTCGCTCAGGATGCTTTGGAGACATCTTGTCTGTGATCAGGAGGAGGTTGAACTGGAGCGAACTCTGCATCACACCTATTGCTGTCTGCCCAGCACAGAGAGAAAAACACACACAGACAAGGAGATTGAGAACATTCAACTTGTAGTGGATGCAGTGTCAGAGGGACATCAGTCCTCCTGACTTGGCTGAGATTTCTTTGCAAATCAGCATCATGAGCAGGAGGGTTCCAATCTGGGTTCTTCGTTGAAGCACTCAACTCCCTGACTTTGCTTGTTCCTAAGATGAGTATCTGAGGTTGACAAGGGTTCACCACTGTCCTTAAGATAGTGATTAGGCAGGGGGACTGCCTATATAAAGCAAACTGACGACTAGAGCACGGATGTGGAGAGCAAAGGTCAGGAAACAGTGGATATAAGGGTGCTCTAAATCACTGAGGTTCAGCATCCAGCTGAAATGGGAGCAAGAAAGTGGGAAGGATTTGTTGTGTCAAGGTCGGTGTCTCCTCTTCCTTCCTTTCTTTAGTGTTAGGTTGTGCATAGCATGAGAATCAGTCCAGAGTTTCAGCAACCCCAGGGCGTGGGCACTCCAGAGTGCTGAGGGTTAAAATTGCCTTGGCAGTGCCTCAGTGAGAGAAGACCTGGAGCCTGCAGGCAATACACACTGGCCCTCTGTGAGGAGACAGGGCTGGCACTGCCCAAGAAGCCACCACACCATCTCGATGAACTCACTCATCATCTCACTTCTGTCTGCTTCCTGCAGCCCTGCAGCCTCTCCCTCAAGTTAAACACTATCCAGGCCAGACCTGCTGCCTCCCCCGTGCCACCGAAACCACAGAGGCACAGACTGTACAGCTCCCAGCCAGCGGGAGCAGAAAGTTTCCACAGGCTCCAGGAGTAACAAGGAAGGGGTCAGGGAGTGCATGCTGGCAAAGGCAGTGCACTACAGAGCATCTAATTTTTGGCAGATGAGATTCTGCTGTTAGCCTAATGTTTATCAGACATTTTGTATCCCTTCACTTCTCTGGTGGTGCACAGCTGAGGCAGGGGAGAGTAAAAGAGATGCAAACTAAGGCTGGAGAACATTAGAGAACCTCAGGGGAGAGGACAAGGGGGAAGGTGAAGGTGAAGTCAGCCAGCACCAAGGGCCATTACAAGGCTGGGCTGTGAGTGGATAGGGCTGCAGCAGCAGTTCCTCCAGCAGCTCCACACAAAGGTGTGCTTGTCCACACAACTTTGTGCAAGAGCAATCAGCAGAGCCCATCAACATGGTCAGGTCACATCTGACTCTCCTGGTAAGCCCACAGGGTAAGCATTGCCTAAAAATGCCTCAAGTATGGAGGAGAAACACTAAGGGCCCCAGGGTGGGGAGAGAAACTCCTGGCAGCACTCAGTGCAATCCACGTGACCCCATCCTCTGCTGACCAGCAGCATTCTTGGATGCAAACAGCATATGCACTGGGAATAAATATTTACAAAAAAACAAGCTACCTTAGGGGAGCTAGGAGGGCTTTGGGCCAGAGACTGCAGGAGGCACTGTTAATTGCATCACCTTGATAGCACTCCAGAGTGCCCAGAAAAAAAACCTAACAACTTGTGTACTGACAGTCAGGGTGGAGGGGACCAGCTGAACAGCTCAGGACTTCTTGGTGAGGGACACAGCCTGGGTGCCAAACAGGACATCATGTGGTGAGAACCCAAAGCATCAGCAGAAACGCGTGAAGAAAGAGCTATGATCTAATGAGTTGCAAAAGGATGCAATGGAGGTTCCAAAAGTTAAGAAGGCCTGGGCAATTACAGAGCTAGCAAGAACATCCCTGCTGACGTGACCTGGGTGCTCTCAAAGGGCTGTGAGGAGAGTGAGGCAGGATATCGCAGTTCCCAGAAATATTTTGTTATTTTAAAATGCATTTTTCACATCCCTTATGAAGATGAGAAAACAAATCCACTTCTTTGGGGGTTGTTTTGGTTTGGGTTTTTTGGTTTTGTTTGGGTTTTTTGTTTCATTTGGGGTTTTTTGTTTTCTTTTTTTTGTTGTTGCTGGTTTTTTGTTTTGTTTTGGGCATTTTTTTATTAAAGAAAAAAGACAAACTTCAACAGTATTTCATTGTGGAAACAAAAATTTTATATTTTCCAAGAAAAAAAACTCTCCTAGTTGCAGGCTGTGACTGAAATGGGGATTGTGTCAGTTCTCTTAGATGATCCTTGGGATCAACTTGAAAGGTATAGCTCTGAAACAGGTTGGGCCATTCTCCTTCGATTAAAATGGGCCTGGTCAGCACTATTATAGCTATCCAGAAGGCCACAAAATATGCCATCAGCAATGATAAACTCTCAGCCTTGCAGCCAATGGGGCTTCTAAGACCTACTGACCACACAGCAGTGAGCCCAGTGAATTGCTGAGATTTCAGAGGAGCCTAAATCCTCGGTCACCCTCTACAGCAGGGAAGAGCACTGTGACCCTGCCAGTGCCAGTCAGATAGGTGAGCCAGTGAAGATGGCCAACATGGAAGCATCCTAAGCCTGACTGTGGGGGAGGTGGGGGGAGGGGGAGGCAGGGAGGGTGGTTGTTGTTGTTAAACAGATGAATTCTGGAATAAGGAATGGAGGGGATGGGAAAAATTTTGCTTGGGAAGATCCCAACCTACTCTTGAATATGCAGTCAAATATCTAGGCTTACATCAAACCCTGTCCAGTGAGTGATGAAGAAAAGCCTTCCTTCTGAGACTGTGTCATTTGAGTTTCCATGTTTGTCAAGGCTTCTAAGCCAAAGAGAGCAGATTCTGGTTCAGCTGGGTCTGCAGGCATGGCACAACATGGCAAATGTCCATGTGAGGAAGCAGCACTGCCTGCAGGAGTGGTAAGAAATGGAGCTCTCTGCCCAACAGCATCCCAAATTTCCTGGAAAGCTAAAGGAACAGCCATGACTCCCTTCCTCTCCCACCCCACTCACACACCCCAGCAAAGCATCTGCTTCCAGGCAGATATGGTGTAGCAGTAAAGAGCTGCATGGCTCCCTCAACCCCATCCACCCTCACACACACGTGGGTATGCAAACTCTTGGGCCCAGGGACACACACAGGAAGGTCAAGTGCAAAGGTGAGCGCTGCAGGGAGCTGGTAATTACCACAGGATTGTACTCTGTCACCAGGCGGAGCTCATTCATCCGAACGAAACGAGTCATCTTCTCAGTATCAACTTCTCTGTTGTTCATATCCAGATCCCTCCGGTCATTGTCTACCTGAAGACATGCAAAGACACCTACAGTCACAGCTGTCCTCTCACCTCAGCACCCCTTCCAGAGGCACTGATGGCACTCACACCACTACACACAGACACACACAACCTCTGGGACATTGCCATCCTCTCTCCATCACGACATAATTCCCAGTTCTCACCACCACCACTTCTGGAGGTCTAGAACCTACAGAGGCCAGCCTGCACTTTAAGATCCTCTACCCTTTTTCAGTGTCCCAAGTACAGGGCAAACTCACAAAATAGAAATCACTTAGGACTCCAGCCATCCCTACAGTATCAGCTTCTGCTGCACTGGAGACAGGGAGAATTAGCTGACAAAGTACTCTAGGTATTGTGGAAAAGGGTCATTAAATAGCCTAACTCCTCACATCGATTTTGGCTTTACATCCCTTTTAAAAAGTCTTCATCTGCTTATTCTGTTTTTTCTACAAGTAATAAACATTGGCATGGACCTGTATGGAATTCCTGGAAACACTGTGCAAGTAAGAAATCTCTCCAATAAAAAGAGGATTTTTCTTACAGTATAGCGGGGGGGGAATCAAGCCCAGCACATTTTAGCTTTAGAGGAAAATCCATCCTGCCACATACCTCCCCACACTCCTTTTCCCCAAAATTATGTGATTTTATTGAGGTTTTATGACCTGGTAAACAGAAAACAAGCAGGCAACCATTGAATGATAGCTAAACCAACTGAGTTTAGGGCAGAATTCCTGTGCAGTACCAGCACAGGATGTGACTGAATTAAGCCACTGGGCCCTGGCATGAAATAGGATCAAAGTTTGGGATTTGATAGCCATTGATACATATGTTGAATGAGGTTCTTGGGGCTAAGGAGTGGCCCACATGCACTCTCCAGATTTTACTCCCCGCATCTGTGCAACCTCTGAAAGTGCCTGTGTTAGTTTTTCCTGTGAGGTGCAGACATCTAAAGTAATTCTTGCTGTTCTGTGGTCACTGGCAAGGCTTTTTATACCAATCACCTATCCTGTCTGACAACCCAAGCTAGTGCTTTTCAGACTGTATGGCCTGATTGCTCCATTAGATTTTCCTCCTGCATAAAATGAAATTGTAGTTCTGCTTAAGTAAGTAACATCAGGACAGAGGAACACCTGGGCAGGTGAAATCAGACAGGCCTTGGGAACCAATCTAAAGCACCCTGGACTCTACAGAAAGTCTTTTCTTGACTTTCATGGCCTTCTGAAAACATTTGATTTCCATTTTGGGATAAAAACATCTTGAATCTGCACCCAACATTTATGTTCTTAATTAAATAAGGATGGAAAATAGCCTGCATCTAATAGTTGAAGCTGTAGTCAAAATGTCTTTATCACTCCATATAATTAGGTTGTTAGCATCTGTTAATTATGTTCTTTTTAGGTCCATCAGGCCAGATTCCTCACTAGAATAAATCAGTTTCCTTACACTATATGCAGAGAAGTCTCACCAGTTGACAGCAGTCCCTCCTACTCCTGTAATTATGGTTTAAACTTCAAAGCATTATAAGTGTTTCGTACTCTGCAAAGGCAAAGAAAAAATTAATTTACGCCTCTGATTCACTTCTGTCCTGGTCACGCATCTTTGTATTCTTCAAATGAGTATTTGATTCCAAGTTCCTGTACCCATTCTTTTAAAATTCCTTTTTATCTCTGACCGCTAACTCCTACACATTATCCAACACAGGATGAAATGAAAAAATAAGTCTGATAATTTAAGAAAAACTGACAATCAGACAAGTGAATTGTCAACCACACTTAAACCTGACTAGTGTATTATTTTCCTGGCTGGTTTTTTTCCCCTATTAAACAAGAGTTCAGTCACAAAAGCTGGATTCCAAACAAAGAGTATTCAATATAATCCAAATTCCAAGAATCCAAACACTTTCTTTTATCAAACACTCTCCCAATGCAGTCATCCTCACTATCTGCCACAGCACAAAAACAAAGGATGTTTTCAGTACTTTTGGAAGAAAACCACCATGACTAAAAACCAAAACTGAAAAGGGTGTTGCTTTGAAATTGCAACATCTACACATAGCAAATAAATGGTTAAATAAAAGGAGCTGCCCACCTATTGCTCACTCTTAGATCATTCTTCTTGAATTATTTGGATAATGTCAGTGGTAAACACAGTGCAGGAAATGATGCGAAAGAACAGAGAACAAACTGTCCAATCTTTGTACAGCCTGGATCTAGAACATGGCCAAGCTGACATATTTAGTTTCCCTAGAACATGTAGTGTTTCCCCATTTCTCCCCACCCCATGCACTTAGAGCTCTGGTGACACAACACTTCACTGGTTCTTAGGACTTCTTGTGCTACTTGGGGCCCCTTTCCTCTTCAGATACACTCTCCTCAAGTGCCATACTTGTGTGAAAAGGGGCAACACAAGGAAACTGATATAACCAGTAGAACGTTTGCTCTTAGCTTTTCTTAGCATTCTTGAAGTAAGTACACGGCCATTTCCAGTATCATATGTTTAAATTTCAGCAAACATAGCTACAGGGAGGCACCCGCACGTACAGTGGAGTCAACAAAAATTTGATCTTGCACAGTCTCCATACCTAAGAAACTCCAAAGTGACGTTTCTAATGGCTCCATGACCAAAGCTTATTTAGGGAATAAGTCTGCAAACCACAGTGTAGGAGACAGAAAAGAGCATTTGGGATTTCTTTTGGTAGCAGAGCATCTGTAACTGCAGAGACCCAGCTGGATCTGTTTTCAGTCATGATGGAAAAGTTCTGTATGCTGGGAGGCAGCTTTGCCTGTCTGAAGTGACACTTGGCAAGATTTGATATCAAGCCTGATATGTTGATCCACTGTAACATGGAGTCTAGACACCTTTCATATGTCTCAAGACACTTTCCAAAACTATGGAAACCCCATCCAAGTTAATGCCAAGCTCCAAGCAGGTCATGCAGAAACACAGACACTGCTCTTTGCAGAGCACTGGGTGCTGAACCAGATCCATAGGGCAAACACTTAAAAGCCAAATCTCATCAGATACGATAAATGTTCCATGTCTCAGTGACGGGCACTCTGCAAACAAAAAGCAAAAGCCCTCTTTGGGGCAGGAAGCTATACCGATGTGCTTTGAGGTGGGCAGGCAGCCTGACTGCCAATAACAACCCTTTTTTTTTTTTTTTTTTTTTGGCTTGGTCTAAGGACAGGTGAGAAGCTTCAAAGTTTTTACCACTGCTTCCCAGAGATCTCCTTTCTGTACCGTGACTGCGGGCAAGTTGAAAGTGCTTGTCTTGGAGCCCCTCTCACCCACGCCACCGTAAGTGGGACCCAGAGTGCTCACGCTGGAGATACAGTTTTTTGCCTGGCAGCGCGTTCCCCGGGAGCTGCTCGTGGTTGTGTGTGCCCCCCGCCCCACGCCACGCCGCGGTGCCCACGCACCCTGCGGAACAGCGTGACGGTGTTCGCCGAGACGCCGTAGTGGGACAGGACGGCGGGGCTGGTGCTGAGGCCGAAGGGCACCTCCGGGATCCGTCCGGCCGCCAGGCGAAACTGCGACGCTTCGGCGCTCTCCGGTTCCTGCGGGGGCAGAAGGGAGGGCAGTGAAGGGGCGGGCGGTGACGAGCGGAGCCGCCGCGGGGACCCCCCGGCAGCGCCGCCTGAGCGGCGCGGGGGCGACCCCTGCCGCCCGCCGCGGGCACCACGGCCGGCACGGAGACCCACGCACAGCCCCCCCCGCCCCGCCGAGCCACGGCCGCGCTCGGCCGGGACCGTCAGCAGGCGGCGGTGCCCAGCGCCCCTCCGACCCGAGCTACGGCCGGCGGGTAATTGTGGCAGGGTGTGCGCCCTGCCCCGCGTTCCTCCCAAACCTCGCTGCCCACGCTCACGGTGAACACACCAGGGTGGTGCAGAGCCCTTGGGCTCTCAAAGGGAAGAGGACAAACCCAGAATCTGGATGTAGCGCATTTAATTTTATATATATATATGTGTGTGTGTCTGTGTGTGTGTGCATAAAATAAATATATAACCCCCATAGTTTTTAAGCTAACCTTGGTTCTAGAGTCAGGTGTTTACAATTTTTTGAATGCCTTGCATTATCGGTATCCTGTCTCCTTTTAAAAGATATCTTAAATATAACCTTTCAAAAGTAGCTAATTCAGATATATCAAAGGATAGAAATGTGCAATTTCTCAGCAATTTGAGGTCCATTCTCTTTCTTGCAGTGAGAGCATTAACTACAGCCCTAGCCTACATTAAAGCCTCCCTTGCTATTCCTATTCCCAACTTTTCAGTCATGTATTTTTATTATTGGACATAAATTCTCAAGACACGGTCTCTGCTTGGAAATTGGTTTGTTTTTCTTTTTAGTTTGAACTGTCAGCTCAGCTGTTTGTGAGCCCAGAGAGAATGGAAAACAAAATTCTTTGTTCATTCCAAAGAAAATCATCTCTCGCGACCTGTTTTGGAAATGCCAGCACATCAACACTGCTCTGGTAAGAGCGCTAAAGCCGAGGGTGGGAATAATCTCACAGAGTTTTGGAGCATTCCTGGGAAAGCTGGGGTTTAATGAGGCCAAGCATGGCCCTTTCTCGCAGACACGCAGGGTTTTTGGAGCAGTGTGCTGTTTTTCCACCATGGCATGCTGTTCCCAGTCAGGGAGGCCATGCTCATTATACGGGAAGCTTGCCGAGCCGCGTACTGCAGTGAATTGAAAGGCTGCAGCAGAGAAATAATTTATGGTGAACAGAGAACATGGACATTATTTGGATGAATATACCCTCAGGCAGAGGGCCAAGCCCTCACGGTACACATACGTCTTTATCTGCTGTTCAAATGCAGCTCTGTCGTGCTTCAGGCATTGAATGCCCGACACGTCCCTGGCGGCTGCAGCCTCATGCTCCTGGCAGCTGGGCCCGCACGGCAGCAGCCTCCTGTCTGGCTCTGAAGAATAAAACCCTGCAGCGGGAGGGAGGTCACCGTGGCACAAGACAAAAGAAGCCATGTCCCTGCTGTAGCTCAGGAGGAGGCTCTGGGTACAGCCCTGTCACAAGCTACCCTGGGGGAAGTAGGCGTCTCAGCACTTTCATTCTGCGTGTGCAGATTGCCTCGCTGGTTTGCACAGCTTTAGCGCTGCAAGAGCAACCCCCAAGGAGCTCCAAATGCCTGCAGGCACTGAACTCGAGGCAGCTGGTGCTCTGTGATCAGTGCTTATAAGACCCCTGGGGCATAAGCCTCCAGCACTCACACACTTGTTGCTGCTTACAGTGCACAGGCAGCACTATCCGTCCTCACTCTGTGCTGGGATGTGAGATGCCAGTGCCCTATTCCGAGGGCATGATGCCCTTCCTAGTTGCCCTCCAGAGCAGAGCTGTCCTCTGGCACAGGGCAGAAATAGGAAGGCGCTTGCAGAAGTAGGTTTTTTTTAAAGCCTCAAGTCTTCTCTGGCATGAGGCAGTATGTGGGCAGCAGAAGAGCAGAGCTCAAAGAAAAGGCAGAAAAAGGTGCAGTTTGAGGACCTTAAAAGTAATAAGGATCCTGTCAAAGAGGCCTCTGTTTTGGAGTGCTCTAACTCAGTAAATAATTTTGTTTTATTTCCTGAGGAAAAATATGCATGCTGTTTTGGGGGCAAGGGGCTTGTACCCTTGACTCACCTTTGAATTCAATTGAATTTAGATAAAAAAAGAGACAGAGATCTGAAGGATATCAACGCTGGGGAACAAAGCAGTGAGACAAAGATCATGCCTTCACCCTCCCTAGGAGGAGGCCGTAGCCTGAGCCCAAGCCATCTTGGACTTCAGAGGACCCACACCAACACTGCTCCAAGACAGCTTCCTCAGCCCCATCACACAGGCAGTGCCTTACTCTGTCTTTGCTGACTACAGCAAAAAACTGTTGTTCACACTCACCTCTTACCAACACTGTTTCTATGCTACCCACATTCCTGCTTTGCTTCCCCCTGCAGCATTTCCCTTTCTCCTGCTCCAAGGCTCCTGCAACCTCCTTCACCTTCCTCACCTTCCTCCCTTGCTCCATTTCCCTTTCCACACAGAGGCCAAGTTCCCGTATTCTCTTCATGAGAGAGAATGCCTTTCACCTAATCCCTCCACGTGCCTGTCACAGCTCCAGCACCTTTCGGGACAATAGCTGCCTTTGACAGGTGTTTACACCACATCCAGCCCCAGACTGTCATCAGTGTGGGGTAGGGATCACAACTGGCAGAGGGGAGGTGCTGTGAACACACCTGGAAGAATCCGATGACCGCCACCTCTGCACCACTGACAAAGGCTTCAGCATCTGCAATGTTGTTTAACAGGATGGGTTTCTTTGTGGTGCTGGATGTGCCTGGAGAGGAAAGATCAGGGTTGGGCAGAGGGTACACCAAGAGCAGCTCAAAGAGGCTCCCCCAACATACACACAAGCATCCCAACCTTACAAGCTCACCCAAACACCTCTCCTGCAAGCTCCACACAATGTTTGTGCAGCATACCTTGGAGAAGGAGGATTCCTTGCAGCAGACCCAGTGTTTCCCTGAGCCTGGAAGAAAGCTCACTTACTGTGGGATGCAGAGTCAACATCTCCAGCACATCCAGATGGGGAGCATGTAGTAAGTAGGATTACAAAGAGACACGGGAAGACGAACATGCCCATCGTACCAGCTTGTTTTCTCCTCGCCATGCCACCCTGCTCTGGTCCTCCCCTCAGCAAGAGACACGTCAGCTGCTACAGGGGCCCACAGCCACTCCTGGGGTTAGTGGGAAAGGAGCAGCTGGCCCAGGGCAAAACCTTTCGCTCCTGGGATAACCGCCTGGCTGGAGAAAGCCCCTCCCTGCTGTGTGGGCACCAGCCTTGGAGAGCTTCCCTGGCACTGCTGCTGGTGCGTCCTCACCCACAGCACTGGACATCTCGGCTGCCCCACACCTTTGTGACCGGGCACCCCAGCTGGGTAAGAACAACCCTCTCCAAGTGCTGTGTCCCAGCAGGCCAGCCACAGGGACATGCAGCTCTTGCGTTAGCTCTGGGGAACAGCTGCTACGGTAGGTGTTAAATATGAGAAGGCTATTTTATAGCTCCCTGGCTCATTCAAGTTTCCATCTGGGATGAGAGGTGGGGCCTGTCTAACCCTGGAGTCTACTCCTAATCACAGACCAGACTTTGGGCTTCAAAGGATTCATGAAATCCCTGAAGGAAAGAGTTCTGAAATAATTTGCTTACAGTGTAAGGCTGATGTTTTGAAGGAGGAGGACTATTTCCCTGCTGAAATATGCTCTTAAGCCTTCCTATAATGCATTCTTCATATACATATCAGTGAAAAACATGCTCTAGAAAAGAAGTTACACTCACGCAAAAAGGAAGAAAGAAACTGGTTTTATTCTTGGGACACCGAAGTCTTATTACAGCAACTAGCTGCATTCCCCCTGACTGGTTTTGCCTGCACAAGGATGGATTTTAACAGGGTAGGGCACCAGATACAGACCAGGAGACCATCACGGGAGGTAAGTAACCATTTACAATGAGTCAGAGCACAATGGCAAGTGTAACTCAAGATAGGGATTTTCCAGGGACTAGTCTGCCCTGCCAGGTGATCTTGTTTCCTAGAAAAGGCACTTCCGGGACCGGAGTTGGTACAGGAGGGATGGTGGCAACAGGAAGAAGTATTGGGAGAGAGGGAGGGAGATTCTTCCCAATTTAACCCATTATGTGTCATGATGGGGCGGTGGTGAGTGGGGTTGGGTTGTTTTCAGTGTATCAGAAGAAGCAGCAAAGGCCGCCTGCAGGGCTATGCATCAACCAAGGCTGGCACAGAGCCCCAGCACTCATGTGAAGGGCTGCCAAGGCTGTGGCCAGCCGTGGTGGCAGGAAGGAGCAGCGTGGTGGGCATGGCCCACCTGGAGACTGGTGCAGGAGGCAAGGGGACGGGAAGGGGGAAGGCAAACTGGGTGAACTTATTCTGTCCATTCCTTCTTGATGGACAGGTTCCACTCCCAGGTGAGATGGTCATGCTTGTCATCATCCGTGAAGAAGGATTTGTTGTGATAGGTGCCTCGAGCCAGCATACCCTTAGGAGCCTCTTCAATAGGTGTCAGGAACTCATACTCCTCTGGCCGCGGCCCATAGCTGCCAACCATGAACGTGGCTTTGTCCACTAGGAGAAAACAATCCACAGGGGATGAGTCCCTCAGATGGAGAATGGTAAAGAGAGAAGAAGCCATGAGCGTAAGTGCAGATCACAGACAGAGAGGAGATGAGAGAGAAAGGGACAGTCCATGTCAGCAAAGGGGAGCAGAATTGGTGGAAACAGTGAGTTAGTGAAGCATGAGGACAGCTGAAAGGATCAGATGGGTGGATGGGCAGGTGAACAGGCAACTCAGTCTATACCCTGTCACATCTATGTGCTGCTAGAAGGGAGTGAGTACACACAGCATATGGCTCAAGGTCTACCTTGATTCCCCATTACTTCTCTTTCCTGGTGAGAAGACACCACTTATTTATTGTTGCTGAACAGGATGCTGAAGCCTTAGAAGTGGTTACATGCAAAAATGCCTGTAGGATGTGTGTGTGCAAAATGGGGCTTTCCTCTGCCTTGTCCAAGCAGACCAGCGCTACACAAGGAGGAGAACTCATCGGCAAATACAGGACCCTGCACACAGCAGGAAGCTTTGTAGAGCAGGTCTAAATTTTACCAAGTGCTTCTGAAGAGCTTTCAGGGGATGGGAAGCTTCACACAGGCTGAGCCACTCTATAGGGGGAGGAGGGGAGGTGGAGGGGAGGTGAAGAGCTCATATGGAGAAGAAATCTGAGACAAGCACTGTCTAAGCAGAGTCTGTGCAGACTTTGCTGCTGCAGATAGTGTAGCATACAGATAGCAGAGCTGGCTCATACTGAGTTCACAAGGGGCAAGAAACAATTGCCCTGGCTAACAGAGGCTTATGCACCCTGCTGAGAAGTCACTTCCTGCATGGCAGTGCAGGGAGGGACTTGGGACCAAGGGAGCCTCTGTCCCAGCCAAGAGCTGCAGGAATACTTCTTTGAGCAGAGGGAACACAGAGGTAGGAGCACTGGTGTGCAGGGCATGGAGGACTCTTACTCACCCTTCACCCCTGTCCGGTAGGTGTGCTGCACATATTTCAGTCCTGACACAATGTCCCTGTTTACCTGCAAGAAATGACCAGAAATAAGCTTCAAGAGAAGGGTTTTGGTTCTGTATCTGCTGATTTTCTCTCTCATTAGAGACATACCCATCTTGACTCCCTATAGCAGGGAGGCTCAGAACAGGACACATTGGAGAGAGCACTAATACAACTTTTCCATGGGCACCTGGAGACCAACAGCATCCTCTGTGCATCTCCTGCACTTCTCCATCCTTTGCCTGACTTTGAAGCTGACTGGAGCACATCAGTCATGTTCTCAAGACAGGCTGATGAGGACAAAGAAAAATGAAGCAGGGATTTCCCAGTTAACAATTTTCATATTGAAAACCAGATGTGGGTAACTAGTCATCCCTCCAATACAAATGGGTGGGCAAGATTAGCTGAGCACTGCCAGCTGTCCTCTAAGGTCCATAGGGAGCTGGCAAGTTTCTCCTCAAGAGACAGAGGGACACAGTTTTGGTCATAATTATTCCTCAAATCTCCCATCAATAGCTTGGATGTATTCTTTGCTGTTCCCTTCCAGCATACACTGCCTTCTTGCAGTGTACACTACTTAATCTGAAAACAAGATGGACAGATCCTTTTATATCACAGGGGAGAATTCACATGATGCCAGCTCTTACCAACCATGGGACAGAGGGAGTTACAATAACCTGTCTGGCTCCAGATATCTCCTGTCAACAGGGCTCAGATACAGATGGAAACATTTCATAGCAAAAAGAGAGGAGGAGGTGTCTCCTCTGAGAAAGCAACCCTCAGAGAAGAAGGGAAATCTGCCCTACAGAATCCAAAATATTAACACCTTCCTTTGTCTGCCTCAGAACTACCTTCCTTCCATTTTTGTCTTCTCTGCTAAGCCTAGCTTTGTCTGAAACAAACATCTGTGGAGATGATCAGCTCAGTGCTGGATGCCACGCTACAACGTGGCCAAATTTTGTTTTTAGCTGCAAACATAAGAAATGGCTGACACACTGGTTAATGGGAAAAGAGGAAGAAATGAGCCTGTTTGGGTATAGCATGACTCAGAAGAACTCAGCTATCTTCAGCCAGATGTTACAATATTAAAAATCCTTTTAATGTGTACATGAAGCCCAGTAATACCGACTGAACAAGCCGTTCATGAAAAGCCATTATCTCTTGTCTTCTCCTCCCTGTCCATTTCCACTTTGTGTGAAGTAAAGGTTTTCTGGTGGCTAAAAAGCCAAACCAAACTCAGCCAAAACTACCCATCTGGCTTTCAAACCACCTATTGTTCACCAGTGTGAGTGGACAGAAATCAATTTCCTCCAAGGGGCAAGCAAACAGAGGTAATTCCCTGGAAACAGCTGCTCCCTTGTTGGGTAGAACAACACCTGAAGCTAGGAGAGCTTTACAAGGGCCCACCTACTTGGCAGGCATGCTGCCTGGCACTAGTTATCTGATAGACTGCTGCTGACTGGCTTCAGCAACTGATGAGAAGCAACAGGAAGGAAGACAACTCACTCTGAAGTGGATTTTAACTCTGTATTCCACTCCTTCCTTTAATACAAAGGTCTCTTTCTTGAGTGCTTCAAGGTCACCTGTAAGGAGAGGATCAAGCCATTAGCTAAAGTTGTCACAGAGAGGAGAGACCATGCATGGGGGAGAGAACGGGGCTGGGATTGGTGTTGGAGGTGAGCATCTGTTTGAAGGATGGCAACACCTGCAAAATGAGTACACGGAGGTCTGTATAAGCAATTGCACCATGAGACCAAATACACAGAAATGCCTGGCTGTACCTAGGTGTCTGTGCCCACATCTCTGAAGATAATTCCTAAACTAACACAGGTCTGGGCACATATAAATAAAGATGTTTACGCATAGACTTGTTGTTGGGCATCTGCAGGAGTGTGTGCATGCTTCCATCCATGCCTAGCCCTGGCTTGGGTGAGTGGAGCGTGTTTCACAGCTCCTGCCCAGCTTGGAAGGCTGCCTGGGCTCTGCAGGGATCTGCGTGGTTTTGGTTGAACAGGAAGCCTCTCTGCCTCTCTGGGCCCAGCTTCCTCTCTCTTCAGAAAAGCCCATATAAGGTGAAGCCTGGTTCTCTCCCCATGTCCTAAGGAGCCGGAACTGCAGTATTGCTTGATTGTGAAGTTTCAAAACAGCCTGTTGCCGAATGCATGCACATCCCTTGTGCTTGTGAGGTCTCACTGAAAGGAAGTAAGCAGAGATGGCAGAAGAAACCCAGAAACCCAGGAGCACCTAGAGCAGTCTAATTGAAGAAAAAGACCCTTGATATTTTCCTGTGTTACATCTCCTTCTTTTTTATTCATATGTGGATACCTTAAAGTAAGAAATAAGGCTAAGATGCCCTCAGAGTTCCTCTAAAACCCACTGTAACATCCCAAGGACAAACTTCCTTTTAACTTAAAGCATGCCAGGGCCTTTGCTTGTTCCCCTTTGTGACCAAGGACAGACCCTGTGCCTACCTGTAAGGTCCATAGTGATCGGTCCTGGAGCAGAGTCACATACCAGAGTGAGTCGAGTGACCACCACATTGGGAGCTGTTGGGTCTGCAGGTAGGAAAGTCAGGGGAAGCTGTCAGCTTGCAAAATTAAATGCAATCAGAGGGGAATGACACTGAAGAAACAGGGATGCCTTCCCACACAGAAACTGCATTTCATGAAACACCCAGTAACGCCAGGCTTCTCTTAGCACAACAGGACCACACGTTTACCCCAGTCCTTCAACATGGATCCCTCTGGCCTCCATCCCAATACCTAGAGGAGGTCTTTCCACTACAGAAGACTTCCTTCTTAAGATCATTCTGAGAAACAAGACTCCCTTTCAGCATAGGCTGTCTCCCTCATGTTCCTAACCCCACAGGAGTCCTCCAAGACCGACACACCTCCCACCACAAGTCAATTTCTGAAGCCAGCACTCCCCAGTAATTCTACTCCTAATGCTCAGAGCATCTTCCGTGCTTCCTTTACATGCATCTCTCCACCTGGACATCCCCAGTCCTTCAGCAGAAGCAGTGCATGTCCCTGGTCAAACAAGATCTCTCTTCTTTGAGGCAACCTTGCCTCATCCCCACAACACACTGTTGTGATACATCTCCCCAGTCCCTCCCTATCAGTGTGCCCCAGCCTACCTACTACCACAGGTCCATCTCCCAGCAGGGACTTCTTGTACTTAGCAAGGCTTTCATCATCCTTGTCCAACTCTTGCAGCTCCTGCAGGGTTTTCTGGGGAGGAGGTTTGTAATTGAGTTTCCCATCCAGCTCATCATCATCTTCGTCCACATGAGGTTCTTGGGTCTTCTCAGTCATGGTCACTTGGTCTGGGTAACAGAGGAGGGGGCAGTCAATGAAATTGCTCTGGACGGGGTAGTGTCCCCGGGGGCAGTCACTCTGGGCACAGTGTGGCTCAGTCTCCGGGACAGGCAGGCACACACCCAGTGCCAAAGGCAGCAGGGTTGTTACAGGCAAATGGCGACGGTGATCAGCTGCAATCCCGACACTGCTGTGCTGATATTCTGGCTTGAACACAACCCCCCTCTACCCCCGCTCCTCTCTCCCTGCAGGCACCATGCGCACACGCAGACTTACACCATTCTTCCCTCCCAGGGAGGAGGTGCAGGAGCAGAGGCTGAAACCAGAGTGATTTACAGCCACTCTGCAGCACGGTTGTGGCCAGCAACCCCGCAATTACAAGCCACTGTACAAGGCTTCAGTGCTCCCCAGCTATCTCGCACAAAGAGTCACTGCCACACACTGGAGCACAGAGATATACAAATAAAGTCAGGGACAGATGTTTCATTCAACCCCTCATAATGGATTAAAAGCCACATTTCACAGAAAGATCAAATACCTGACAGCTACTCCCTTAGATTAGCAAGTCAGCTGAAGCTCTCAAGGAAGCAGACCCACTAGTCTATCTGCTGGCATTCCCTGTGCTCCCAGGAACAGTTCCCTTCAGGCACTGATCGGGACTCCTTCCCACTGAGGAAGAAAGCCTGATGGTGACCACAGAACAACCATGCATACCTGTGCTGTTTCAGTGGGGCTTCTTGGGAAGGAGAGGCAGGAGAGCTGGAGCCTGCAACCATGCAGCCAGCATGGTTGTTACATGCACCACTGAACACAGAAGGGCAGCAAAACTGCTTGGGTGGCATCCCAAATAGGAGCCACAGCAGGGAAAGATCAACGGATGGACAGCAAGGGCATGGGATGGGGGAACAGGAGACAGGCAGGAGAGGTAAGCAGTGCCATGGCAGGTTCCCCTTAGTCAGCTGCCTGCCTCATGGAGCCAGCCACATGGTCCTAGCCACCTTCCCACTCTTCAGACAAAGGCTGAAAAACAAAGCAGTGCCCCACTACAGTGGCAGTTGTCACAAATGGCCAAGCCATTCCTTGTTCTTTTGCAGCAAGAGGATTTAGTCAAGCTACACAGATCATTCAGTTCACATCCACTTATATTAACTTTTCCTTTGAGGCTGTCCCTACCAAAAATTCCCCTTTTGCCTGCTTATTTGCAATTTTCCAAACAAACCCTTTATCCTTCTCTGCAGCTGTGGTCTTAACATTTGCCCTGCTCCCAAAAGTTAAATTGAGAGCTAATGGGATAGTTTTCTCCTTCGTTAAAACTGAAAGGAAATATTAAAAAAAAAAAAAAAAAAACCACACCTGTCCAGGGTGAATCAGCAAGTGGTATCAGGCAATAATGAGTAACATGCACACCTCCCAGAGCAATTGCAGTGGGGGAAAAAATAATCAAGGAGTGATACATATTGGCGTGTTACAAAGGGACAGAGGCATGTTACAAAGATTGAGCAGCACAGGACCAAGAAGACTCAGGCATGCTAATGGGAAATGCTCATTGCAAGGCAACTTTGCAATTTTGTAGTGAGTGCAAAACTAGTGCAGAGTGGGCTGGTGGGAAATAAAAGGCAATCTCAACTCAAATGGGCAGGAAAGAAAGCAGGTCCTAGCAGCTGAATAACCTGGACTGACTTCACACCCAACCCTACCTAGGAGTGTGAAGTACCCAAATACTGTAGGAAAGGCCCTTGAGCTTGTCCTCATGAGAAAGGAAACCCAAAGCTCTCTCATGAAAGCAATAATTACACATGCCCCACCACTCTACGGCCCCAGGGCAGTCACCTTAGAAAGCCTCACAGTCCCCTCAGTGCCATTCCATACTCAGCACAGGAAGAGGATGTGACAAGCCATGACAGCCACTGCCAGGTGTCACCTTCCACTTGGGCTCCAGCTGCTGGTCTCAGTAATTTCGACTCTCCCAAGCTCTCTCATGATATCAGGATGCATCTGCCACTACTGCAAGCACACAGCAGAGGTGCCTGCCTGCCTGCCCTTATCCTCCCCCATCCACCTCTTGTGGTTTACCACAGGAGAGGGACAGACCCAAGAGATGGAAAGAGAGATCTCTTGCTATATGCAGGGAAAAGGCAGAGAGTCAGGACTGGACCAGCTGATTGCTCCTCATCCCTCAGACCCTCCCTTTGCATCATATATGCCATAGAGACTCTCCCTGCCACCCTCTGGGGGTGGCTCACTTGAGAGGGAATGCTTTTAGACTCTGAAAACTCCCAGAAAGATGGACAGACAACCTGCAATGCCAACAGTAAGATCCTGCAGGGAACAGGACCAGCCAGGCTGTTTGGGATGAAGAACCCCTGGCTCGCAGGCATCTCAGAATGGCTCTGATCAGACCTCGTTCTGGCATTTCCCCCCAGGTCATGGACCTGACCCTGTCTTCCTGCCAAGGTGGCCAAGAGGAAAGCTCCCATCTCAACTGCTCCTGCCTCTACTTGCTCCAGCTCTGGAGCTGGTCCCCTCTGCAAGCTAAGACACGTGCCTGGCCTCAGGCACCAGCGCCTCCCAAGAGAAAGCATGTTCCTGCCGCAGTCCCTGAGCTTCTGTGCCACTGCCCAGGCCAAGGACTAAGATAGAGCCCCCCATTCAGGCCAGGAGCCTCATTAAAAGAGAAAATTAACCCTATATTGCTCCATGCAAGGAGAAATCTTTGTGATTTGTGTCTTGCCCTGCCACATTTTTCTTGCGTTCCTGCAGCCCCAACCCACAGTCCTGCGTCACCTGCAATTCCAAGGCCTGGCAGGACCCATGAAACAGTAGGGAGAGGGTAAGGGTTAGGGATGCTTGCCAGAGAGAGTAGGCTGCAGGAGGTGAAGGAATCATGCCATGAGGAGGGGTGCAAGCGTCTCGCAGCTGAGTTCTGCTTGTGCCGTGGGTAGGTGGCTGCCCTCGCACCTGCAGCAGGAGGGGGCAATGACAAGGTGGATGGTGGGCACCTCCTCGCTCCCCCATGCCACCATGGGGCACAAAAAGGGGTGTCACAGGAGCAGCATTTCACTTGCCTTCCCTCTGCGCATCACTCCTCCAAACCATCCCCTGACCGAGAGCTTATCTCCAGGAAGCGGGCTTAGCGGGGAGGAAGTAATTTTCCGCGATGGGGGAAAAACACACCGGACTCAGCAGCGCCCCCAGCCCTGGCCTGCCCATCCCACCCCCTCTGGGGTGCGGGGACGTAAAGAGCGCCCACTGCCCGGGGACCGCGGGTACCACCCCGCAGTGATGCACCCGCCGCCACCGCGGTGGCGCCGGGACCGCTTCCCCTGCCCCTGCCCCTCCACCACAACGCCGTGCAGAGCCTCGGGTGGACAGGCTTTCCCCTCGGGTCCTAGCAGGGCCCTGCCAGTCTCCCCGGGCAGGACAGGGCATCGGCGCCAGCCACCGGGAACAAAGGCGCAAAGTTGCGCGGCGCCAGCGGGGAGCGAGCCGGGGGTGCGCCCGCCGCGCTGTCCCTGCGCGGCTCCCCCCTGCCCGCCCCTCGTACTCACCGGCTGAGCGGCGCCTGCGGCCGGGGTCCTCCTCTGCTGTCAGCGCTCAGCCTCGAGCCTTGGCAGTTGGAGCAGGAAGGAAGTTGGTGAAGAGAGGAAAAAAAAAAATAACACTCACACGCAGAAAGAAAAAAAAAAAAAAAAAAAAAGGAGCGCGGCAGCAGCAGCCCACTCGCAGAGGAAGCCCTGCGCGGCCCCGCATGCTGCGGCGCCTGCCCCGCTTTGTCTGCGCTCCCGCCCGCTCGGCGCCGCGCTGCGCTCTTTTTGCGCAGAGGTGCACAGGGCTTTGTCTGCGGAGCTGAGCCCGGCCAGGGACGCGGGAGTGCTCCCCGTGCACGGCTCCGGGCTCTCGGGGAGGGCTTCTGTGCCTGGGAGCGAGAGGGGGGATGTCTTTGTTTTTCGCCGCAGGCTTTTGTTTTATTTATTTTCCTGGTGTAATTAAGGTCGATTTCAAAAGCTGACCCTGATTTATACCGAATGAAATATGCGGAGAATCAGGTTATGTATTCCTGCGTACATGGGAAGATAAGGGGTAGTGCAAATGGAGGTTATTATGAACCTCATTTTTCCTGTGCTACCTGCTGCACTTAATCAGCTTATTGTTCCCAACTCCCAGCCATTCTCACACAAGCAGTTTCAAAGATCAGCTACCTTAGGAAGAACAAGCTCTCATTTCCCAGAGTTGCTTAAATGATCCAAAAGATTCTACAGTGCTTCCTTTCTGAAATATCAGCAGATTTCTTTTTTCTTTTCCACTCACGCAGTGCCCACTTAGTTAGTTCTTCAGTCACATAAATCCTTCGCGTACGCAGTCCTCAGTGTACAACAAATTAGATCAATGGTTTGCAACCGACAAATCTGTACCTGCAATGACTGATACGCTGCTCTTAATGCACTTACGGAAGCAAAGTAAGCGAAGCAAATCTATTGTCCATGGGCTTAAATTCACATCCACATGTCCATTAGAAAACATTTATTGTACACAAATTTTTAAAGGTTGCAAACAACCGAGTAAAAGGGCTCTTCTTCGGGGTTAAACAGATCTCAGAAGAAGGGGACTGATTCTCCCAGCCTGACATTCCCTTGATTTAGGCTATGGGTTGCACAGTGATTCTTAGATCATGCATTTCAAGGGACAAACAGAGCAAATGTCTGTCTGACAGTGGATTTCCATTTAGCAGAGGCTATAGCCGCAGAAACGTTTTAAGCTTCCATGAATTAGTTTCATGACCAAGAGAAATGATTTTGTTCTCTTCTGCTCTTTTTCACTCCTACACTAACCCTCCCCATGGGCCAGCACAAGAGATCTGAGTTGAATACAGCAGTGAGATAAGTTTAAACGGTACCAGACAAAAATATGTAAGCAAATGCATAAGTATATACCAGTGAGTTTTCAATCCAGATAGGTTTCCCAATATTTGTTCATAACATACAAATGTGGCTAAACCTTTATGCCAGCACCAGGGAAATGTCTGTGTGGGACAGGGATGGGGAAAGGACAGAGCAAATTCTTTCAACTACAATGCCACTTTATGGTGGCTCATATTGTTCATGTGAACAGTCCTGGCCCGGAAAAGCTGTGAAGAGTTGAATATAACTGTGGGGAGCTTTGAGGACGCCACTGAGTCTTGTACATCAACTGCTTGTCTTGCTGTCTGGACTAACTCTGATTTTATCAAACTTCCCAGTCCGTACTGGGAGATCAGAAAATGGTTTAGATGGGAGGAGGTGTGGCTTGGCTTGAAGTTTCCTTGGCTTTAGCAGCTGTGCAGAGAGAAACCAGTACAATCATAATTAGCACTATGGCGATCATTCTTGCTGAGGCATAGTTGAGATTAGCTTGGTCTCTTTTGTGGGTTTCTTTTGAATTAAACACTAGACTGCATGTACCTTTGTGTTGCTATTTACACACTATTTCTAAACACATGTGAGCATAAATCACAACCAATATATCCACAAATGTGCATAAAGGTAGAGGGGTGTTTAGCTGTGTGCCACCGTATGTATGTACACTCAGCCTATATATGCACGTCTGCCTACCATGCAGGGGAAGGAGATTTGAGTCCTAGATTAGAAATTAGCCAGTATGTAATCATGGGCAAATCATGCCAGTGCTCTGTGCTTCATCTTCCTCTTGGTAAGCAGTGTGAGAAGGAGCTGTAGATGTTGGATACGCACCGTGCCGAGCAGATGGGAACTTAGAAACCAGTCATCATCCTATGGGTCAGCATATCCAGCATCCTGCTGGGGAACCACGTCACAGCTCTGCTGGAAGAAAGGAAGGTTTTGAACCATGCTGGAGCAGAACATCACTGAAAGCAAATCTCTACAAATTAGTATTTAATCTCTGACAAACTGATGCCTTGCAATGAAGATCATCTCTTGGCAGACATTGTCCAACTGCAGACAACTCCTTTTTCTGTGACAGAAGGAGGCAAGGACAACAGCTAGAGTGTACCTGCTTTATTGTAAAAAAAATGGTAAAATCTCAAATATGTTCTTAATTGGAAAATGATATGTTCTACTTAAAATATTATGATTCAGCCTTACTTACTTTTACCCCACTGATCACAATTAGTTGACCTAATTAATATGTGTGATCAACCACTAATGTCTAAGCTTCTTTCAAAAAGCTTATGCAAATTTTTAAAAACATATCCTTCAATTATGTAGCCTTTATTCTCAGCAGTCATATGTGTCTGTAGCAACTTACTGGAAACACCAAATATTGACATTTTTTTTTAAATTGTAAGATTAAAAAAACCTAAGTATGGCATTTTTTTCCTCTTTGAATTTGGATTGCAGCCATAATCAGTCCAGTATTTCTGGATTTGAATTTTTTACAGTGGTGGTATATTGCAGCTTTGTGATGCTAAATGTCCTTGCCATCTTCTGTGGAACAGGTGGTTGCATTTGTGGAATAGAACTATTTTACAGCGTTTAGAAATGACTAATTCAGAAAAACTTCACCTGTTAGAATCTTTTATTTTCACTTACTTCTAATTTCCAAAGCTGTCTAATTTGGAGTGAAATTTCCCAGGCTGGAAACTCTGAGGGGAAAAATCAAAAAGAGACAGCTAGTGAATTCATTTTTATAATTTTAAGAGGATCGATAGTGTAATATTTTTTAATGCTGTTCTTGTAAACTGGTTTGTTTTAGAACTACTAATTTGCATTTTCACTGAACTTGGTACATAGTGTTATTAACTTAGATTTCTCTTTAATGAATAATGTTGCTGAATCCTGACACTGTCACGAGTCTTGCCTCCTCCTCAAGCTTTTTATAGTGTCCGGGAAGGCTACAGGTGATACGCTGGGAAGACAACCTCACAGTGCAGCAAATTCACGTCAACAGGTGCTGCAAGGTAAGTGTCAATTTTGGCTGCGGGTGTCCCCTAGATGCTGTCCCCAGATGGTGTCCCTCACTACACACAGAGATCCTCCTCCCTGCAGAGATGGGAGGAGGTAATCCGGTCCTGAGACAGTCACGAGGCGATGAGAACGGGGAAGGTGACAGATCAGGGAGCTCAGACACAAAATCTTTCTCTGCCTCATGAGGGGGCATTCACTGCATCACGAGGTGCCACCCAACTCCTTGGTAATCCCAGCACTACCTTCTCTGACTCCCATTTAAGTGAGATAAACAGGGGGATGCAGACAACGTAGCATGAATTCATTCCATTTAAATAGCAGAGACACAAGTTGTCCCATGATTCACTTTAAAAGTCAGCATCCTAAGGTTGATCCTGCTGTGCCTAGAATAAATGGTGCCCATTTTCTTCTTACTCTGTGCCACTCACTCCTCCTAAAATGCTGCGAAGGAGTGTGCAGCTGATGGGGTGAGGAGGGAGGAAAGGGATGGGGGCTAGACACAGTGCCAGGCAAAGGAGCCAATATTCAGCATGGAGAGGAAGGAGGGAGAAGGCACTTTGAGGTGCCAACACAGAGCCCCTGGTAAGGGTTTATCTGGGCTACCCAACCCCAATCCAGTGGGAATCCCTTCAAACCGCTCAGCCACAGTACTTGAGGGGTCTCAGATGGATGAAGAGCTGACCCATGAAAAAATAACTGTATGCTCCATCTCTCCAGCTCCTCTAGAAGTGATTCCGTTGAAAGATGGGGGAAGATTGGAGATTTAATACTTGTCTAAGCAGCTTTCAGGCCTGTTAAAGTGCTAATCCCGTAACTCCCATCTCAAGCCTGAAGGTGTGCAGAGACTTCACATGTCACTTCTGGGGAAGCAAGGAAACAAGAAGACAGAGGAAGGAAAAGGATTTAGTTGGGGATGAAAGGGTAGGGACAAAACAGAGCCAGTTTCCTCAAGGGGCTAGCCTGAGAAAGGCTGAGGATGGACAGAGAAGCTCAGTGAAGGAGAGGGAGAGCTAAGCAGCTGGAAGGGGGTGAGTGAGACAACAGGGGAAGAAAGTCCCTGACACTGGGTAGCATGGGTGTCTTCTCTGTGTCCCCTGCACTCCAGAGCCCTGCAGAGGGGAAAGCAGCTTTTGCTCTCCATCCTTCAGTAGATGCTGTGGCAGAAGTCAGCGTTCTCCAGGGGACGTGTCCTAGAGAAGTCACCCACCAGAGGTGGATTTGAAAGAGGACTGGATTATTTAAGGACCTCTCAGAAAACAGGTGGTTATGTAAGGTCAAATCTCAGCAAGTGTAATCAAATCTCATTTCTAAGCTGATCACCAGGCAGGGTGTTAAGAAGTAGTTATTCAAGCACTCTTCCCTGCATCATGACTTTTCTCTGAAACAGCCAGAGCCAAAGCTGGGACTAAATTAGGAGGAGAGCTGTTCCATCCTCTCCTCCTCTGCTGACCTTAGGAAATCTCCCTTGCCAGCTTCACTATGCCATTCCTGTGCTAAACACTACTCTTGACAGGGAACTTGATTTTATACTGGAATTCATGTCTTCTTTTCAGGCTGTGTCCAGACTCCAGCTGGCTCATGGGTGCCTTAAGTGCCTTGGTGCTTTACCTGTAGCAGTGCTCAGGGCGTGCTGCTTGCAGCTATATAACCTCTCTCTGAAGCCATGAGACAGTAATTACCAGAGTCTCTGTGGCAACATTTTTCTTTTATTGCACTTGTACTGTTCCCATATTATTACTCTCACAGCCTTGCCTCTGTAAACCCCCACAGCCTTATTATGGCGGATTCTCATGGAAGAGCTGGTGAGAGAATTGCTCTTCCTCCCACTCCTTTTTTTTTTTCTTGTTTTGTGGGTTTTAGTATATAAAAGAGAAAAAAAATGTGCTGCACAACAAAAGAGCCAATGGCTATTTAAATTCTCAGTAAATATTATCCAGTATTACATATTCACAGAAGCTTAACAAGCAATGAATGTACAGCATTTACACATGATGAGCGTTCTCCTCCCAGAGCTAATAGAATCACAACCAGGGATAACCAATAGGAGTTTAAGTGGGTCTTGATGAAAAGTATGTCATGCTAAGGGAAAGCATGGCCAGAAATCATCATACTCGTCATTTTCACTGTCATAGCCTGCTTCATTGGAGAGAGCCCTCAGAGGACGGTGCTCCTGTTGGACTCCATCATTGCCCTTCCCAGACGGCCAGTGGGGAAATTTCCCCCTTTTCTCTCTGTCCTCTTCCTTTGTTTTCATTTTTCTCTAGAAGTAACTTTCACCATTACACTCACACCGTTACATGCCCTCAGCTATCAGTGTGCCACAAATAAATCTTTGTTTATATGAAACTGTCAGAACATCCTTTGTGCAACACGTGCATGCCCCACATGCAATGATGGCTACTAAACAGTTCAGTTAGTCTGTGGTGGGTTTTTGATGCTTGACTGGACCAGGAAGCAAGCTGCAGTTCAAGGTTCTTGACACAGAAATATTGTTAGTGGCCTCCCAGTAAGAAGCTTGAATGCATTTTATAGAGATATGTACCTCCAGTGGAAAGCAAGAGTGTAGAGGATCTAAATTTAAAAAAAGGCTGGAATCTGCCAGTGAAAGGCCATTAAAAACAAAACCAAAAACAAACAAATAAGCAAACAAACAAACAACATTAAGCTCTACACATTTGCAAGATCCTGAGGGAAGAACGGAAGGGTTAGTACTTGCAGTACACCTGAACAATAAAAGGAGAAAATAAATTTTTAAAAAAATTGATTCAGATTTTCATCCTCTGGCTTTTCTCCTTCCACAGTTATTTCCACTGGGGATCTGCTATCGCATGGCAACTAGAGCATTTAGCATCCATGTGTCTGGGAGGTGAGCAGCCACCCAAGAGACAAGATAATGGAGCAGGAAGAGCTGCCTCCTCTGCCCATTAGTCAAATGTTCCCAAGGAGAGTGCGAGATGCTCCCCAGAAGCAATCGTTTCTTTTTGAAAGCCTCAGCTGTTACGTGAAAAAAATCGTAATAATGGTGACAAAGAGCTGAACTGGATGAGATTGCACGGCAGTGCTTTTATGTGGTAGGAGGAGGAAAGATGTTTCATGATGTGAAAGTCATAGGAAAATATGTGTCCTCTTAAGAAGAAGAAAGAAACATTTTACCAAAATGTTTAGAAGAGTCTCCCTTTATTGGGCTGCTGGTTGCCAAGGAGAAAGAATTGATCATTCAAAGAAAAAAAGAAAAAAAAGATGAGAAAAGAAGCTGTCAGGAAGGAGGACATCTGGAGCTGATTTGTGTACAGTTTCTTCTTCTTAACCCAGAAGAAGAAAGAAAGATCTAGAAGAAAGATCTAGAATTATCTGATTTCTATTTAAATGAAAACACACTCTTGAAGTCTGTTTTTTTTTTTTAATAAGGCAGGATTGCTTGTCTGTTTTGTTCAATGTATGATCATTTTAGAGAGTGCTAATGGATTATTTAATCACTGTTTGCAGGTATATGGTATGTCATTCATACAGAAGAATCAATTATGGAAAAAGAAAAATCTAAATAGGACCCTTGAGACAATACTGTGAAAACTGTGTGATTTGGGTACATTTTTAAGAGCAACCACATGCTCTGATTTATGGCAGTCATATAGATAACAAAATTAACTGCCAGGGTTTGATAAAAGAAGGGAAAATGCTAAGTTTTGGTTCAGTATAATAATGTTGAGCTTGTTCTGTAAATGTCATTCAGGAGCAAAATTAATCTTATAAAAGAAAAAAAAGATATTTTAATTGTGGGCAGAGTAAAAACAGGAAAGAAAGCGTGCTTTCTAAAATGTTCTAACAAACTCAGTCCCACTGTGTCATTACCAACAGCCTGGATGCAAACATTAAGCAAAGTTAATGCATGGAAAGGATGCTCACTAATGATACTGCTTTCTCATGGGACAACTCTGCAGTGAGCGGGGGGATGCTCTTAAATGATGAATCACAAATCAGTTATAAAGGACTGAGCTTTTTGTGCTGCACGGACAAGCACACCAGTCCCCACAGCAGATGTCTGGATGTCTGAGTCTCATCTGCAGGTCTGTCAACTTTCTGTGAATCAGCTTCTGTATTTACAAATAAGGATGATGAAAGCTTAATTCTCTCTTTCAAGATCTGAGGGTGAAAAGTGTTATCTAAGAAAAAAAAAAAAAAACAAAGAAAAAACCCCCACAAAACAAAACAAACAAACTTTCTGATTTTCATTTTATTTATCCCATCAGGGAAAAGTTCCTGTAAATTAATCAAATCATACTAACATAGCAGTCTTGTGAGTGTGAGATAAGTCTCAGTTATCTGTTCCAGGAAAGGCCAGATCACTACTCAAAAGAAAATGTAACTCTCTGGTAACTAATGAAGTGTATGACAGACTAACCAGTTTTATATCATCTGCTATAAAAAGCCTTAGAATGTCCTAAAGCATGCGGGCCTGAAAGCCTGGGTCCTGTAATGATGTTATGACATGCACAGATAGAGAACCCTTGATTGAATCAGAAAATCAGGGACTTCATTTTTCTTGAAGAAACCTAGGCAATGGCCATTTGGCTTGAGGACTTAGTCATCCCTAGTGCTGCCTAGTTTCTAACACAGACAGGGCCGTCGCTGATAGTTCAGCAAAACCTTATGGCTTGATTTTTATTTCCTCAAAGGACCCTTTTCTCCAGGTTGATCATGGAAATCTCTCTCTAGAGCCCTGGAAGTGGAAAAACAGACATCAGCCTCTTTAATCTCTGCCCCACTGCCAGAGCAGCCTCCAGAGCATGAGTAGATATGAATATGGCTCTTCTGCAATCTCAGCTCTGGGACAGCAAACATAACTTTTTATTCAGCAGCAGGCACAGACTCCCAAAGTCAGCACAACTAGTTTATTGTAGGCTGTTACAGATACTTAATGCTGACACCAAAATAACTGTGTATGATTTCCTGAAGGAGAAACAATAAACCTCTCAATGAGGATGCCTTCTCTGCATCTTTGATGGGCTGATTTGCATGTATTCCAACAACTAAATATCTGTGCTAGGCAAAGCCCAATCCTCTGTATCTATTTCTCTTTTTTTCACTAGCACAAATGGCATACAGTTTAGGAACATGGTCGGCATTGGGGGAAGAGGATTACAGCGTGCAAGTCTTCTTCTGCAGGTACCTTACTACACCAGCTTTCTCACAGAACTGCTGTTGATGTGACAACCTCTGATCTCCTACAAGACCAATAGACAATCTAACTCTAAATCCAGGTCCTACCATGGTCCTTTCACCAGAGATCCAGAAGCACTTGGTATGCTGCCTGTCTGCAGGAGAGAAACCAAGGTTTAATTGCAGATGCCTGGTTAATTCTCTGCTCATTTCCAGTCAGGTGTATCTGTGTGGCAAGTGATAAAGCTCTATCAATAAGACACAAAGTCTCCCAAGTATCTTGCACAAGCTTGCAGACATACGTTTCAAAAGAGTTATTGTGGCCCACGCCAGCCACAGACCTCATCAGCTGCATCCCTGATTCTGTGCCTCAGTTGGGATTTCCTCCCACAGTCCCATGAGCTCAGCCAGCCTCTGGAAAAATCACTGTCTTGTAAACTTGTGTTTTCTTTGTCATTCAAGTGAGCTGCTATTTCTGGTATAACTACAGTTTCCATGGCTACACCAGCTCATAAATAGCGTCAGAAACCTTGGAGATGTTTTTTTAAGTGATTCCTTGGAATAGGGAATAATCTGGCCAGAGGTGACAAAGCTCATGAGTTTTCCTTTGAGACCACAAGGACTGTACTCCTGCTACCCCTTGGACTCCATGGCTTCTGGTGCAGCTCTGGTCTGAATCAGATGGCAACTGTTGTGGCCAAAAACATCAGCACTGGCTTTCCTGGGGCCAAGGGAGGAAAAGTCTCAGCACGGAGGGACAGGGATCAGGTACTCAGTCCCTGAGTAGGATTTGTCATCCATCTGGTGTGGCAGCCAGGCATGAGCATGAAGCAGGTGCCTGTTGCTCTGAAAAGAAGCTGGGCACCCCCTTTGCAAAGCAAATGCCACCTGCTTTGTGAGCGGAAGGGAGAGAGAGAGGATGTATGGAGAGAGGCTTGATAATAAGAACATGGTAAGTGGGGCCCTTTAGGGAGTTTCTGTCATGTTTTGTCAGTGGCAAAAAAATAGCTTCATGTGACACCATGGAAATTTTTTTCCCACACATCCACTTTTGTTAAAGAGAAATGAGACAGATTTCACTGGGAAAACAGGAGAACAAAGGGAGTGTTCTGAAAGCAAACAGTCTGAACACGTGTAAATTTTTAAGATTCCGAGAAGAGGAGTAGAGGGCTGTAGAGCTGATTTCCCCAGCAACTTTACCTACATAGAAGGCAGAAGGGGAGGGGGACCACCCGGAAACCTGTCTGCAGCAGATGGAGGCATGGGAATGAGCAGCGGGAATGGAAGTGCAGTCTGCTGCCAGCAGGCTGCACCTCTTTATATCCACACAAGCAGGTCCCTGCCCACAGTAATCACTTCTGCTGTCAGAAGAGGCTGAGTGCAATCAATCTCCACACATTTGTATACAAGCTGTAGTCATCACAGGGAAGAGAGGATGCCAAAACGATGCTGCCCCCGTCCTCTTTCCTGTGCCCAGAAATTACTGCACAGGCTTCTGAAAGCTCTGTAATCATCTTCAAACACGTGGGAATGTAAGTGTGTTTGCTCCTTCTCTGCTAGATTGAAAGCTCCCAGCTGCATCTAGGATTTACTTCCCAGCTTCTCAGTTCCCACTCAAGGGCTAGGACCTTATCGATTTTTTTAATGTAAGCTAAGAGTCTCACTGAACGATTTATCTTGTCTAACTTCAGCCATCTGAAAGGCCAGAGGCCTCAGCTCAGCACCAGCACAGTGCTGGACTGCTGCCCACTGCCGGGGTCTGTCACATCAGAGAGAGACTGTTCCTTCTTGGTCACACACAGTCACACCCCTGGCTGGCATGGCTGCTCCAAAATCCCCTCCTCCAGCCTCATCCAAAGACAAATCCCATCCATCCTACACAAACCCTCTCTTTGGTTTCCTTCTGCCCCATGTGGCTCTGATGCTACTAGTGCTACTCCCTTTTCTGGGACCATTTTCAACCCTGCCAGCCCTGATCTCATGCTGTGAGCTGGATGGTCAGCAAGGGTAAGTGAGAGGTGCTTCCCCAGAACCAAAGGCCCCAAAGGATTGTTAAGCCTGTCACTATGCCTCAAGCCAGACAGTTACAGTCCATGACTCAGATGCTGCTACAGCTGAGGATGAGTATGATCTTCCAGCACCTTTTTGCTGCACTCTGGACCTTCTCTTTTCATTCCAAGACTTCGCTGACTCTTTCCGCATCTCTGACACTGATCTCCCAGGCAGTTACAGAAGGCTATTAAAATACATTGGAGATACAAAGCACTCAATAAAATAGTGTGCATTACCACGCATGGGTGTTTGTTGGGTTGGAGTATGGGCTGAGGCACCAGCTTTTCCCTTTCTCAGTGGCATCTTCACAGTAGAAATGCAACTGGTACCCAGATGTGACCTAGCTGTTACCCTCAGCCCAGCATCTTGGGTCTCAGAGGTGACCACCCATGAGCAACACAAAGTTTCCCACTTCTTCCCCTGCCTTTCCAGCTGCTTCACCAGGGTGCTGCATAGCATCTCAGCAGCATTCCCTATGACTCCCTTGAGCAGACTCAGCACTGTTGACATTGGGTTGATTGCATAAGTTGCTCTGTAAGGTGTGTCTTCACCTTTGTAGCATTGCTGAGAAATTTTCTGGAAACCTCTCCAGGCATTTACCAGCACAGGGGAGGGATAGGGGGTGATTAGGACCAAATCCTTCGTGCCCTGACACGTGCAGACACAAGTCTGTGTGTGTGTTTTCCCAAGCAGCAGCATTGCTCAAAGGGCAGCTTATTTCTTTATTTCTCTTTGCTTCTCCAGAGATCTCACCCCAGGAGCTCCAGAGAGGCCGCTTTTCTTGCAGAAAGCGGTACATCACCCCTCAGGAGCGTGCCAAGGCTCTGTTACTCCCCTAGACCTTGCTGCAGCTGTGCCTGCACAGTGCTGGTCTCCCAGTGCTCCCCCCACCTCCTTGCGCCATGTAATCGCCCGCCCACGACTGGTGTCCTGATGTCACCTGGTGGCAGGGTATATCTGGAGGAGAAAGGACACATCGAGACTCTTTCTACACAGGCTGCAGGACAGGAGTTGAATGATTTGGAAGAGGAGCCTTTGGTAATGTAAGTGTTCTCCAGGAGCTCAAATCAATAGAGGGGGCAGGGGGATGAAAAAGGAACTGGCTACAAAACTGAAGGGAGAGAAAAGCCCATATAAAACTCTATGGGGAAAAAAATCTGGATGTTTGAACTTGGAGAGTGCAAACAGGTCCGGTAGCTAGGAGAGGAAATTGTGGTTCTTGCGTGTTTGTTTTCTGTTTCCTCTAACATTAGGGCAGATGCTGGAGCTCAAAGCTCCCTGGCTGTACAAGCAGCTCTGCTGTCTGCAGGCTGCTCAGTTTCCCATTCTGGGCACCCCTTGGTCAGTGTTCCCTGGAACCCCCTGGGCTTGTGTCTGAGCAACTTGCTGAGCCTGCATGTAAGCAGCACAGGGGAGCTTCTGAGGAGCAGCTGGGACAGGCAGCTGGTGTTTCCTGCTCTGCTGCCCAGCTGTACATGCAGGAAATGTCAGTGGGGAGTTTGTAACCTGTGATGCTGTACCTCTGGTGTTACTGAATCCCTTCTTTCTCCTGGGATAGTCTTTCCGGTTATTTGCGTTTGGGAATATAGTTCTACTTTAAATGAGTTTCTGTCTTCCAGAGTGCATTCTCTTTCACCTGCTCTTGGTCTTAAAACAGCTGCTAGATGAAGGGTTTGAGACCCTGTGTAAAACACAGGAGCAGAAAGGGCTGGACCTTTGTGGACTTTTTCCATCACTATGATTAGCCAGCTCAAGCAACTGAGACTGGAGCTGTGAGACTCCTCAAAGGCACCTTACACTGGATACAATACTCCCTGTTGAAAGTCTGTCTCCAAGGATGGTGCTAGTGGCTCTTATGAGTTTGGGAGCTGAGCATGCAAGAAGCCCAACAAAAAGAATGTGAAAACAAGGGTGTTTCCTCCTGATTGCTGTCTGCTTCCCATGTATCCCTGAATGGAGTGCCATGGCTCATGGAGGTTCTGTGTCTGACACCCCTGAGACAGCATAAGACAAGTGCATATGGAGAAGTCTGTATTTTTGAATGTTTTGGACAGGGGAAGATGAGTTCCTACACCAAAACTGTCTGAAGAAGATCAAGTGATGCATCTACATTATCTGCCAGGGACATCTTCCACAGAGAATCAGAGATTAAGGACAGGGTAGATTAAAGAGTCAGCATTTGTCAGTAGTATTCAAGCCCTTTAAATTCAAAGAAAACTAAAATAAGGATGATTAACCTGGTCAACAACCTGGAGGTGGGATTTCTGACGCAACTGAGATAAACCCATTAATGTGTATTAGGTATAATTAGCATTCCCACGCAAGCAAAGCTCTTACCCAGAGGATTAAACCCTGGTCTGGGCAGAAATGCTGTCAGGGGCAATTAATTAACACTTTGTCAGGGGAGAGGGCAGGGGAAGTGCATGGCAGAGGATCTTATGCCTCAACAGCCTTTGCATCCACAGCCATCAGCTCTTGCACGGGAGCTGCACCCCCGTGCTGGCAGAAGCAGAAGAGCTTTGGCAGACCAGGAAGCACTGGGAGGAAGCATCATAGCACTTGCAGAGATCTAAAGGAGACTCAAAACGTTTGCCAATCCGCCTCTTTCATCTGCTACCAAATACTATCCAAGTAACCAGGTATGGTAAGACAAAAGGCTGTGAAGAAGCTGCTATTGGTATTTCTTTCATAGCTGTGATCCTGGGGTGCTGGTCTGGCTGTGTGTAGGGGCAGTTGGTTTCCAAGATGTGGGAACTGGGGCAGGTTCCATGTTGTGGGTCAGGGCCATTCCAGCATGAATGGAGAAATCTTTGACTGTGCATGATGGCAAGTGAGTCCCACCAGCTCAATGGTGAGAGAGCAGCTTGATTCCTACTGCAAAATGTGGTTGTTGTGTGGCATTAAGGTTGCTTTCCATCCTCGGTCAAATCTTTTAGTGATGCATGGAGAGAATGGGTAGAGGGAGGTTAGGAAGGGAGAAATTAGAATTGTCCCTCACTAAAAGTTTCATCAAGTGCTCTTTTTTGAATTCATGCTGGTGAGAGAGGATGAAGTATGATTTGGGCAGATAATTTTTCCTACCAAATCCTGGGTTATTGAGTAGCTGGTAGATGGATACAGCTACTTTGTACTGGGGAAAAAGGAAAACTCCCAGTACTGAATCTTCCCCTTAGCTATTCCTCTGTTGAGTCGAAGTCAGGGACAAGGTGTGGACCCTCAAAGACATTTTTGTCGTTAAGGTATCATGCCAGCAACTATCTATTAAGGTAGCATGACAGCAGGGTTGGTGAAGCAGGGCAGGAACTCAGTTGGAGATGGAGCTCAAATGCATCCTACAAATTTTGGAAGTCAGTCCTAAGGGATGGAAATCTGTTAGCTGCTTTGTTTTTCCTGTTGTACTTTTGGGAGTAGCCCTTGAGAGGGGTGCTAGGTATCTTCGATGTCAGATTGACATGGTGCTTAAAACTGGACGTGTGTCCCTTGTAGTTCAGGAAGGGTATCTAACACAGACAGACAACCTGCAGAGGAGAACTGCACCTGAGGCAGCGTCATAAGAATATACTTTGGGGCATTAGCAGACATGCTATGAAACAGTATTTTGATGCAAATCATTTTGTTGTGGGGAAGTACCATCTGAATTCCTTCCATCCTGAATAACAGTGAGGCACCAAATTCTGTGTTTGTTTTGGAGCCAAAGTGCCTTCATCTCTCAATTTGGCCCTAGAAAACTGTGAGTCAAAAGATTTCATCACCAGCAAGGATGAAATCCAGCAGTGCAGTCCAGGTCATACCTACCACTGCACCCCCAGTCTCATTCGGTAAAAGATAAAGGTGGCAGTGTTTGCCTGTCCTACCATCATGCTGTGGGAATAAAGCTGTAAATACTGGGAGACTGTTCAGGTGCTTCAGAGATGGCAGGCAAAGAAGTAACTTCTACAGTTCAAGCTGATCCCTGTGTTTGTGGGCACAGTGTGTGCTTAGGAAGCGTTGTGTTACTTGCGGAGGAATAGCATCTGTGCATACTTCAGCTGCAGACACAACCATCTGCTGCTCCATTTGGGGCTGCTGGAACCTGTCCAGTCTCTTGCTTGGGATATTACAGCTGAGACAGAAGCCTGACCACAAGCGACAGAAGAACTACCATTTGGAACCATCCTACTGCTGCCACAGATGGAAAGATGTCCTGGGTGAAGTATTCCTAAACTGCCACAAATACAGAAATATGGCTCTTCACCTTGCACTGGTGTGCAAGTGACACAGGAAGATTGCTCAGATGATCTTTCTCCTTGTATCCCAGGCTTTGCTTTCCAGCACTCTGGCTATTTCTGGACAGTCAAATACATGAACCCTCTTTAGACTAAGGAAAAGAAAATCTTTGATGGCGTTTATAGTTCTGAGATTAAAAGTCCCAAGTGTCACGGCAGGTGATGTTGGGGATTAAACTAGAGTACTATGGTGACATAATGAGATTAGTCTTTAGTACCAAATCCTGAAGTTAATTCCATCAGCGATTACATCAGCCTGGATGCACAGGGATAAACACCTGGAGATAGGAGATATGTAGCAGTCATGGGGAAAAACGTGACTTCAAGGAAGGGAGAAAAAAAATTGCATTTATTTTTATCAATAAATACACTTGCTCAGACCATTCTACCATACTAATTAGCACAAAATTTAATGGAGGGCTGGAAGCTCCCCTTTGGGCACTACTGAGACTTACTGCAGCAGTTCTGTCCTCTAAGGAAGGAGAGATGTCTCCCAAACAAAAATTGTTCCCTGATAACTGTTTAGCCCCTGTGAAGTGGAGCTGGGCTCATGTACAGTGTGGTGAAGAGAGGTTAGCATATGTAATATAATTTTCAAAAATACCAAAATGGCCACATCCTGGAGAAAGTTACTCTTCTAAATACTGTTCTAAATCCTGAGAAATTAACTTCTGCATAAAAGACTGTCTCCAAGCCTTAGCCTTCTCTGTAATCTTTCAACATGCTGTGCTATTTCCTGTAAGTTTGGTATTGACAATCATGAAGCCCTAACAGCAGCTCCACCCAGACAAACGGCCCATCTAGCTCAACAACCCATGTCCATCAGTGTTCATCAGATAATGCTTAGGCACAGGTGAACTATATCATGATCATTCCTAAGGACAGGATATTTCAATAAACCATACGTGTGTCTTTGTGGTTCCTAGTAGTCAGGTCCTGAAACAGTCAGTAAAAACATCAGCACTGCTATTCCAAGGCTAACTAGAAAACAAACAACATCAGCATTTACTTTTCTATTTTATCAAAACTGTAAGGCAAACTGCTGCATCAACCTGTCTCCAAGAGTCCATCTGTGTCTGAGACAAAAGAAGGTGTGAGTCCCCATGACTTTGGAAGTCATTGCCACATGGGGTTAAGTGTCCTTCTGGCCTTAGCTCAAGTGTCCTTCATTTGACATCTTAATTCTAGCATACCAGATGAAAGGCAGTGTTACCCTGCTTAATTTGTATGCATTACAATCTTTCTTTATCTTTAATATAATTATCTTTAATCCTCTCACAATTATATTTTTCCATAATTCTGTCAACTGACTACTGATACCTAGAAGAGATAAGCAGAGTGTTGTGTCAGTCCTTGCTGTTATCTTGCAGACAGAGAGATCTGAGAGAGGTGCGTGCCTGCTGCACACAGCCCAGCGATGAGTGAGACCCCAGCGGCCACTCTCAACACTGGAGATGCTCCAGCTGGTTCCACCACACCACGCAAGGGGCCTCCTAAGTTCAAGCAGAGACAGACAAGGCAGTTCAAGAGCAAGCCTCCCAAAAAAGGAGTAAGAGGGTAAGGGAATTTTGGAAAGAGAATAAACCATGCTAGTTGGGTGGCTCCCCACTCTTAAGCTGGGCTTCCGCAATACCATCTTTGCTTGGGCAAGGAGCCAGAAGGCTTCCTCCTGCCCCCTGGTACCATCAGCTCTCCAACCTGGAGCTGCTTCCCTTCTTTTGCTGCCTACCCACAATTCTGCTTCCTTGGCTGGGGGGTTCAGGGCAACTCCCCTTTCCTTGCTGCTGGCCCAAACTCACTCCTTACCTGCTCTTTTCTCTCCTAGGTTTGGAGATGACATCCCAGGCATGGAGGGACTCGGCACAGGTAAGCTCTGCAGGATGTTGTTGTCATTCCCTGCTTTAACACAAGTGCAGAGAAACTTCATGATGGGAGAGGATTCTGGGGAGACCTCTTTTTTCCCCTGGTCTCTCTGCAGCTCTCAGGGTCACCAGGGAAGGCTAGTACTACCTCTGCAAGCTGCCACGTTCATGCTTATGCTTTCATACAGGACAAGACAGAAGGGCCATTTAGACATGCTTCAATTTCTCAATACTCACATTTGGCTGCTAAAGTGCTTGTTTGTTTTCTGATAATTATCTGGCTAAGAATTTCAGCAGCATGAGGTTCTCAAAGAAATGCTAAATGCCAAGCTATTAATATCAAAAATCACAGGAACTAAATCCCAGATGGTTAAGTATTTGTGTTGTCATCAGAATCCTAATTTTAAGAATTTTATGTACCCGTCTGGGATTGAGAAACATGCACTGGATGAGCTGTAGCCAGTCAGAGCTTTGTAGGTACTGATAACAAGAGAGCTACAGAACCTGTAGACTAAATTAGTTAACATCAAATTTAAAATTGCACATCTTCAAGGAGATAACATTTTGGTTACAGGTAGTTTGTAGGAACAGGAGAGACCACATAACCGGAATGAATTTTTACACCAGTTTGCATAGTCACTGAAGAGACTGTAGGAAATGCCGGCTTGCTTTTACTCACAGAGAGAAAATACACTGATCTGGTTTGGTCTGACAGGTAATACCAGATCTGAAATGCTCAGCTGCTCATTTAACCTTCAGGTGGAGTCTCATTCTTCTTAATGTTTCCTGAGTAAATCAGCCTTTCCATTAATAAAAAATAAATACAAGGAATACAGGGACCAGAAGCTATTTCTCGTTTTCTCTCTTTTGCAGATATCACAGTGATTTGCCCATGGGAAGCTTTCAGCCATCTGGAACTGCACGAGCTGGCCCAGTTTGGGATCATCTAATGTGTCAGCATCTCTACTGGTGTCACCACAGATTTCAGCATGGTCTTCACCACCTTTGACACTTATTTTTGGCCATTGCATCCAACCGCTTATGGGCAGGGTGGTTTTGTAAGAGCTAGTTATGAGAAAGTCCTTTGCAGATTAATTTGGCAAAGAAGTTATTTGGGACCCTGAGCAGACCTCATGTTCCATGTGATGAAAACTACTGAAAAATGTCTTAATGTCTCCCTGCACTATATTATTTTCTCTCTCACTGTTATAGCTATTCAATATTTATGGAGATACAGGGAGGCTGAATTTGAACTTCATCCCTGCTTAGCTGAGATATTGTGTGCATGTATGTCCAGACCTAATTATATCAAGCCCATTCTGTTTTCTTCCCTCCTTTCCCAGCAGCTTTCTATATAGAATTTCCATGGGTCCCCATGTTATTTTGGCTACCAATTATTTGCTGAGAGTACATCTGCAGAGAACAGCTTTAGAGTCACCAGTCCAGACATTAGGCAATCTTTCCATAGGAGAACCTTCTCCAGGGGTTCACCATAAGGAATGTGCTGATAGGATTTACCTCATCAGCAACTGGGGAAAAGGGCTTGCAAATTCTGTATCTGCTGTACTGCCCACAAGCCATGAGCCATGAGAGTCTGGCTGTTATAATAACGTTAAGTGAAAATGTGTGTGTCTGAAATCAATAGCTAAGTGAATTAATCCTATTATTCGTTCCTTTATCGTTGCAATTCCAATGAAGCAGCACTCCAAATGATGCTGTGTTTCCTCTCCTTTGATGGGATGCCCTGTATGACACTTGCACTGTCCCCATGCCCATAGATATTTAGATGAGACATTTGCTCCCCAGGACTTGCTTGCTGCCGGTTAAGAACAGAGAGAAGCATTATAATCTGTCACCAGACTGTTCCAGCAGTCCCGTCACATCCAGCAGAAGATGCTAATGCATTGATTGCTCCCTCTTCCCTGTATTTAGCATGGGGCAAGTCTCCCTTCACACTGCCCCCCATAAGCAGGAAGGCTTTTCTCTCTTCTCCCTCTTGCAACTTCAAGCTCTGGAGCTTGTCTGGACAAGCAAGCAAACGGTGTCCCCAGAGAGAGGTAACAGCAGAGCAAGCAGGGAGGCAAGAGAAGGGTATAGGATGAGTATATGCAGGCAAGCACAGAGTGAATCCACTTAACCCTATTGATCTGTGTCTCCTGGTCTCTGGTAGCCTGAATGCTGAGGAGTGGTGAGAGACCCATAACCGCTTAAATGTCTGGGGAGACACCAAGATTCCCTACTGCCCTACCGTTCAGGAAAGGCTTTTGGTTTGTTTGTAGGCAAGGAGCAGGTTTGTTGCACCTGCATAATATTCATAAAAAGGAGGTAGAATTTTTAATCATTGCCTTTAGCTTGACAAGCCTCATTGCATAAGAACTGCCTCCCCCATCTTATCTTTCCTATGCTGAACATGTTCATGGGAGCAAGCAGTGATTGTGGAGAGGAGAGCAAATCCTGTCTAAACGATTGATCCCCACACATAAAGCATCACTACAAATCCATGCAAGTGCTATAGTTATCTGCTACTGTTATTCCAGAAATAAAAGCTAGCAGTTTTTGGTTAAAATATAGCTTCAGCACCAAAAGCTAAAGGAAATTAATTCCTGTTGGCAGTCAAGAGTACAGCTTTTATTATTCAGCACTCCTGCCATTAGAAACAGCAGTAAACCGCAGAGTAGTTCAGAACTGCAGCACTCTCACAGCACAGAAGTCATGTACCATTTAGCTAATTGCAGCCCACAGCTATTTTCTTGGACAGAAGCAGTCCGTCCTTTCCACTTACTTCAAATTTCTCCTGCCTTTCTCACCTTTTAATGTTTTTCTCCTTTCCCTAAGTGTTCTTTATGTAGATTATGTTTTATTTGGCTTTTACTGTAGGGGACCGATTTAATTTTTTTTGAGCTCATGTGCAAGCCTGCTCTTTCTGTAGTTAAATGTAGTTCCTATGGCAATGCTCTCATGCTTTCCCTCACATTATGCCATCCTGTATCATATTATCCTTAGTCCACCTTCTCAGTCTGTCCTCTCCTCTCTGGGAAAAGACCCATTGGATCCAGTTTTGGATCCTGCAGGCTGGTTGCCTCTCTTATCATTGAGTTTTCCCCCTTTTTAAAGTTTTTAAAGCAGGAGAACAACAAGAGGAGAAAATTTTACTCCATTTTCATCTCAGGCCTTGGGAAAACACTCCAAAGATAGTGAAATACTCTGTCAGAAAATACTGGAGTAAAAGCAAATTTATCCTTAGTCCAGGAACTGAAGCATTTGAGCCAATGGGAGGGTCCTGGTGTAGTTCCACATCTAATTGCCATATCCCTAGTTCCCATCAGAGAACTACTCTATTCTCCTTCCTAGAGGAGTCCAACAGGAATTCACACACACCCTAGTTCTCATGCCTGGCTGTTGAGCTGTATCAGAAGATGGATGCTTTGAGTCAACACAATTTGTTAGTTATTTTAAAAATAATTTCTATTTATTAATAGGGATTGCATTCATTCCTTTACTTGTAAGGGATTTTGAGACTTAGAAGAGGAGACCTAAAACACCCTCACTGTTGTTTTGTCTGAGGTTCTAAGTTTTTTCTAATGAGCTATAATTCCTGAAAATTCCATTTTTCAGTGAGAGATGGCTATGGTGCAAAAAAGCAAATGTGTTAAAGTAGCTTGTTGAAGGACTTCAGTCTATATACATTGTAATATGTTATTCTCTGTTATTTTACTATAAAAAACATGTCAAAAGGAATAAAAAATAATTAAAAATGGTTTAAAAATCCTAGGAATATAGTCTGACTTGCTTAAAAAATATATGCAGAGAAAAGCAGATGACTTAGCTTTTCACTCTGAAAGTCACTCACCACTTCTCATTAGAGAAAACCAGCTATTTATCTCCAAACAACAGACAATAAAGACTGACTTTGATATCATCTGAGAAACTGTTTTTCTCTAAGTGATGACTGGTGTATTCTCCCAGAAGTGGTGGACATGGTTTCCTTAGGGCTGAAATCTTTTGGCCAGTTTCTGGGACTCTTTATGCAACTGAACATCAGCATGTTTCTACACTATAGCAAAAATGACAGATGTGAATGCAAGCAGTCATCTCCTCTTGATTCTTGCTGTTGCTGAACTTTCTAAGTGTTCATAGGGGTTTCAGGTTTGTCAGGTTCAACTGCCTCCTGGTGTTACGCTGTCAAGTCTCAGCTTTCGAAATGTTTTCTTTTGTGCCATCTTTGGAGTTTTTTTCTTGAAACTCATCACTGAGTGTCCAATTGAAAATCTTGTCTTTGAGTGTTCTCTATCCTATAAGATACAAATATGAGCTGTCCAGGAGTCACTTTTTGGGGTCTTTTTATAAATCCCTTCCCAACAGCACTTTGAAAGCCAGAAAAACATCTTCTCATGACTTTAAAGACAAATCCCCATCCTCACTGACCTCAGTTTCTGACTCTAGTGAGAAAGTTAATTAAACCCAAATCTCTGCAAGAAAAGAAGAATTAATCTTTGCAAAAGTGAGAAGCCCTTGTCTTGCTTTCACACTCCCCCCCTCTCCACTTAATATCTAAATCACCTCAGGAATCTCAATTAAAAATAAATAAATTAGAAAATAAATAAACTAAAAAAAAAATCCAAACCTTCAGTATAAGTTGGATTCTTCAGGAGATCTGAAGATGCTTAGTGCAAAATTCCCATCCTACAACAGTTTTCAAGTCAGCACATCACTCAATATCAATCCACTCTTGCATTTTCCTGTAGTATTGATCAATATCTCTCTGTGTTTTGTAGGGCATTTTTCCAGTTTAAAAATGGGATTTTGAGAGTTAGAAAAATTAATGTCAAGAGTGCCCACCACCTTTAGGTCTCCAATACCCCATCTTTCAGACTACTTAACATTTTATCTTGGTGTTTACAATACAGCTGTCATTGGTTGTGGTTGCAGCTATAAGTTTTCATCAGGGAATCTCATTCTCTCTGAGTCTGGTCTTAGACAGTAAGATCCAGGGCCTCAGCTTGGAGATCTGAGGAACAACAAGTCTGTATTTTCGAGAGCATTTAATGTAAAGCCTCATAGGATGGGGAGGTTATACCAGCCAACAGTCTGTTTCAGCAGTACCACACCACTGTGATGCAAATCTAGACAGATTTGGAAAAAAAGAACAGAAGATCTTGCAATTAAAATAAAAAATACTATCACATGCTTATAAACGTGCTCAACCGTGGAATTTGCTCAGGGTTTTGCTGCAAAGTTAACCAGACTGTTTAACTTTGAAACTTTACTCCCAGCCCTCACAGTGCTGTCAGGGCTGTTAAAGCTGGGATCAGCTTGGTACCCTAATGTTGAGTACCTGCACCTCCAAAGTCTGTCCTGACAGACCAAGGCAGGGAGGTCTTGTGGCTTTGAGCTTTCCCCACACCGTGATCCACCTGGAGGGAGTGGGATGGCTGAAGCCTCTGTGCTGGGAGCACGTAAGGATTTAATTCTGTCAGTTGCAGCTTTTTTCCTTACATTTAACAAATGCTCTCACTTTTTATGTGGTTCCTCTTGAAGCTGAGCATAACTGTGGTGAAAATTTTGATCCTTGCTGCTCCTGCTGGGAGAAAAGAATGCCTTCACTAAGAAGGCTCGTTGCCTTCAGGAATTTTCAAACACTTTGGCATTTTTCTGAGGGCCTCTCAGATTCCTGAGGCTGTAAATGAAGTAGCTGAACATAACAATCACCAGCGCATATGAAACATACACCAGACTGTACATATGGCAGAGAAGACCAGGGATATGACAGAAATAAATGAACTATGCTGCCCTATGAAGAGCAGTACTTTAGTTAGAGGGACAATGGGAGTGAAGAATGCTTTTGGTACCCTGAGAGCTTGGTCAGAACAGTGGTCAGCACAGGAAAAGTGCACAGGAAGGAAAGATTCCTTCAAGAACATCGAGAAGCAATGTGGTGAAGCCCCAGCTCTGTAAGCTTCCTGCCAAAGCAGTACACTGGTGTCTGCCCTGCAGACTGTGCCCAAAAGGGTAGAGCAGATGGCCAGGGCGTCCTTGCAGGAGCTCTGAGCCTATTATGATACTGAAGAAAAGCATCTGCACAAAGCACAAACTATCTACAAAAGCCATCCACTGAGCAAGCTGAACTTGGTCCCTTACAAGAGACCTTGCTCTCTCTGGGAGGCACTGGCTGCACAACCATACAGGAAGAAAGAGAGCTTAGTGAAAAACACACCAAAATGTGGGAGCTCCAAACTACCAGCACAATGCCCATGTAATCATGGGTGACAGAGTAGGTAAGTATGAATAACATCAGTGGGAGAATCTCTGTCTTGTGCTATTAGGAGAACTCAATTAGCTGTGGGGTTTTTTCCCTTCAACTCTGGTTAGGACATTGGGAGCAAGAGCTGGAAATCCCAGGACTGTTAACATGCCCTCCAATGTAGGCTGCTGGAACACATCCCTTGGAAGCGTGACCTGTGCAGGCTTACAGGGGGTGAAAAGGGGCACTGCAGATGGGAGACAAGGCCAATTCCTCACCTATACAGAGGTTTCTGCCCCAGAAGTAACCTGAGGTACAAACTCCCATTTGCTTCATCAAAACACCATATTGGTTTTTGTAGGCACGAGGAGAAGGCAAACTCGTTTCCACATCTCACAAAAGCTATCCAGATCCAAGGCAGCCCAAATCTGTACATCAGACAGTCACCTTACCATCCAGGCAGCTGCTGGCATGGGCATAGCAGGCTTGCATCTCTCTGCACCAGGGGTACTGGCTGCAAGTCTGAAAGTAAGGGAAGAAAAATAACAACAGGCCAACTACATGCAAAACAACAAGTTGTATTAGATCTGGCTTTAGCAACTGCAGTTTTTACCAGAAACACTCTCTGGGATCAAGGTTTTTCCATGGTAGGTTCTTTGTAAGTACAACACTGGGTACTAATAAATTAGTAATAATCCTGGACTCCAAGCCAATGTGTTGCTACAGCCTGCGGATGCTGAACTTTACTAAAAAGGGGCCACAGTACGGATGCAGCACAGTCAGTCTTGAAAATGTCAGTACCTGGCCAGGTCACATATAGACAGCTGGGATGAGGAACACGCAGATGGAGGGGAAAGTCCTTTCACTCAAAAGTCTTAAACTAGAAGATCTGGTAAGCACCAGTCTCAGACAAGAACAAGGGGAAAGCAAGTCATCTATTACACTGGAATTAAATATGGTCAGCAAATTTTGGACTAAAGCTGCCTATACCTAAATAGTACCTCAAGGAGCTATATTATGAGAAATCTGAGAGGATCTTAACACCATTGCATCCTCAACAAGAAGGCTACGTTCAGTTCTAGGCATTTTGAGGACAGAAGCTGATAAACTGTTCAGCATTTCGAACTCCTGTAGGAAGGGGATGAAGAGAAAGTAAAAATTAAGAAAGGGGATGAAGAGAAAATAAAAAGGAAGTAAGGACTCCGCAGTCAGCAGGGAAGTTGTTCCAGCATGCACAGCCCCCTGAAACAGCCAAGTGAAGTTGTGATTCCCACCTGGAGGTAGCTGTAAGGTATAGATAACAAAGGAGGACAAATATTAGCTAGGATGAAACAAGGAAAAACTGTTTGAAAATAACATCAAAATTTCAAGTAGCTGTTATCAAGAAGTCCTAACAAATACCTTCCTTGGGAAAGCTGGCCCCTTGTCCCATGGGAACTGGGAAGGCTCTGATACTTAGTACATTTGTGACTGCACTGTAGAAGGCATCCAAGAATCCCCTGCAGAGAACATCTGGTACAGATCAGGCATAGTTCCTATAGGAGTCAGGGCAGTCACACTGGGCCACCTCCGTTGCTGCTGTCTCTCAAGCTATACAACAATGATACATAGAAAGTAAGATTGTTTTTCATATGAAATTCATACACAGTCTTTACAACATCAAGGCTAAATACAAAGCAAGCTCTGTTTAGCAGCCATCTGTAAGTTTCCAATAACAAGGCATGAACAAACCAGCGAAGAAATAAAAACACATGATGGAGGAAAAATGGAGGAAAAATATTTGAGCTGACATTTACCCCTTCTGCCTGATAGCTGTCAGGAGTTATTATTTCTCTGTGGGGACTCAAAAAAATGAAGATGGCAAGTAGGAACCACTCACACCCCCTTTGTGCCCCAGTGATTCCTCTGGGAAAGGTGGTTGTACCTGCTCTTCACCCTCAGCAAAAGCCAGGCAGCCCAAGTGACCTCCTGCTGCCACAGGATTGTTCCACCATCAGAGAGCAAAGTCAGCAGCAAGGGCTTCCCACTCTCCACGTGCTGCAACAGTGTGGTGTGGAGATGTCTGCAGTGTCAGTCCTCAGCAACCCTTCCCCAAGCTGAGGCATGGGGGACATGATCCCCACCCATCATCTGTGTGCCTCCATTCATGGTCCCCAGCTCTACATGCTCTGCTCCCCTCCCTGTCATCCTCCCTGCCCCTCTCTCCTCCCACTTCTCCCTCTTCCCTTATGTGCTTTGCCTTTCTTTTCCGCCAGAAAATGCACTTCAGGAAAACCTTTTGCCTCCCTCATCTGCTCACACTGACAGCAGCTGCTTCAGGTGTCCTCTCTTCTCCTCTCTTTTCCATGCTTCTTCCCTGCAGCACCAGGAGTCCTTTGCAGATTCTCTAGGGGCTAATGGAGCAACCACAACCAAAAATTCATTTGTAAAAATAAATATGAAAAAAAAAAATCAAAAATCCAAAGCTCAAAACAAAGAGCATACGAATACATGAGACATTTTCATTTCACTGTTCAGTGAGAACTGCTTCTTTGGAAAATACAGTAAGATCTATTTCTACATCCTACCGTTAGTGCCAGATTTCTCCACTTTGGAAGACACAAAATGCACCTCAGTGAGTGTAATGCTGTGATATGTAATTTTTTTTCTTTTCTCCATTTCCCTGAAAGGTGGAATAAAGATTTGCAGCTTTATCCCAGCCATGTAAACTCTTTGCATTCATTCATGGTAATACCTAATCCCACTTTTAATCTTAATAAGCTCTTTAGTGCAATAATATCCTATGGCATTAAGACATACAACTTAATTCCTTGAATTAAAGCCAAGATTCTCTTTGGAGTTTTTGCACTGACTTCTATAGGCTTTGGGTCAGGTCAGGCTCCAAAACAAAACAACCTGCTGGAAACCACAGAACTACCCGACTGAAAAAGCACTATGGGTTTATATCCTCTTAACACAAAGTTTTTTCATGTATATAAAATCTGCATTCACAGGAACTTAAGAACTTCAAGCAGTGTTTAACCTGAATAGTTAGCTCCCCTGATCCCAAGATGCTCTTGATAAACAGTTTAGGAAGGAATATTACCCTGCCTTGGCCCAGGGCTGATACAGTGATTTAACATGGGAAGTTTGGAACCTGTTGGTGCCTACTCCTCGAAGAATATTATCTCTTGATCTATCTAAATTGGTCAATTAAGAACAAGATTCACAAGTTCATGCAGACAGAAATGACATAGAGAAATTTAATTTGAACTAAATTGCAAACAAGAGGAAGCTGTTGCTAATTATAATAAATTAACTACAGAGCAAAATTTAAATCACCTCTTTGGAAGGTCTGAGAAAATTCATACTGTGAGGACCACCTGAAGTTTCCCTCTGAGCCCCAAATAAAGTTCCAAAGTGGTCCCAGGGGCACAAATGCTCTGTCTTGCTCTCAGGCTGGAATTGTGGCCAGGAGCTATACAACAGTGTAAAAACCATTCTCTGCCCTTCATGTGTCTTGACTTTGACACTACTTAAAAATGGAAGAGAAGTCTGTCTCCATGGCCCCTTCAGTCTCTTGAGCTTTGTGACGAGGCACTGAATGTACACAATGAGGGTACATTAGCCCAAGGCTCATAAACAAATCCAAAGCAAGGTGATTGCTACAGCTTTAAAAGTAACTGCTCACTGACTGGGTTGAGAAAGCGACCTTTTTGGCAGCTCCAAGTGTGAACTAAACTGGAGTTCACGGTGGCTTATGCTTGCACATATCCTCTCTGCTTGCAGGAAGCTCAGAGCACAAGCACAACTCATTGCTGCAGCTCAGCTGCTGAGCAGTACTCAGTAACCCAAAACAACTTCATTATTTTGTGTCAGGGGTCCCTAACCCCTTTGGGGTTTACTACAGAGATAGCCAAAAGGCCATTTGATCAGACCCGATAATGTCTTCATGGGAAAGCATTTCTAAGAGGAGATGAATCTTACTTTCAAGCAGCAAAAGTAAAATCATATCTGGTGGCTGGAAACTAGTGTTTGACAAATTCAGATAAGAACCACATTGCTAATTTCTGACAGAGGAAATAATGAAACTCAAAACCAACTTTCCACGTGATCTGTGCCCTGTAGGTCTTCAAACCAAGTCTGTGTGACAGGATGGAGGACAGATATGCAGAGGGTAATATCTGTGTCCCAGACAATTCAAAGCTTTTTTTAACAATCACTGATGAACTTTTCAAGTCAGAACTGTACAGGATGTCATTAGGATAATCCCAGCTGGGTTTGAGAATCTAACACCCATTCTTAACCCCTGGTGCACGGTTGGGATTCCATGAGCAAGAGCTGTGTTTAAACATGATAACTTTTATATTCATACAAAAGTATTTGAAAGAATTAGCATGTATGTTAAACTAATGCCACCGTGCTTGACACATGCATTGCAAAATTTCCAGCCTATTGCCATGGGACAGGCAAAATAAGACTTCATTGCTGCCTTCTGAGTGTCTAATTTAACTGAGAAATGTTCAGAAAAGCATAAGAATTAAAAGTCTCTACCAAATCAGACAAAAAGTCCCTCAGATACAATACTTCATCTCCAGCTGTGGCCAATAATGGATGCAAAGGACAAGATACAAGAAGATGAACATATGTAATAGCACAATACTAACATATCTAATATTTTCAGTGATTTGCCCTCAAGGACATCCTGAGCCAGAGCTGATGTATTATAGTACTTGGTAAATTTTTCCTTCATGACATAGTAGACACACTTTCTGAACTTACAGAGACCTTTACTATCTATGGTACCCTTAGTCAAGGAGTTTACACAACAAACCCATTCATACCTAATGAAGAAATAAACAGAAGCATTTTCCTCTCAGAGTATGTAAAAAACTCCCCTCATTTTGCTTGCTGTCATGTGCAAGTTTCCTCAGTATTTCCCTCGGAAGAGACAGAAGTACTATCCTGACAAAAGTGAAGCTATCCTACTGCTCTTGGTGTTCCAAAGCAGAGGATGCTGTGGTCATTCATTGTTTGGCCAATTATAATCAACTACAAATCAGGTGTTCGAGTTTAGAACATTGTTACTTGAAAACTATTAAAAACTCCACATTCTTTCTAATCTAGAGAGATCTGTATTTAAATATAGTTACAAAACACAGTGGGAGGGTGTTGTTTCTTTTAAGTCAGTGTTACATAAGAGCAGCATTTCAAGAATTCAGATAGGGCATGGCCAAGATTCGTAGAGGTTACTGAAAGTTGATAGTAAAACAAAGTAAATTTCCTGTGGGCAGGTGAAATAATCTTTACAATTACTGTGTTCTACCAGTAGTTACAAGATTAAAAAAATATACTTCACAGTCACCCCCTACACACAAGGTCAGAACCTCTGCTGTTGAAAATTAAACTGATCCTGTAAGTCACCATACATTTATGGCAGTTGTTTGCAAAACCATCTTTCTGGGTCCTTGGGAGAAGCGCAGGTGCTCTTGTGGCTCCAAAGCACTAGCAGCTGATCCCTAGAGTAAAACCCCACTAAGCTCATTGAAACAATGAGTCTGAGGGCTTTACTATGGAAAGACATGTAAAGTTCTTAGCCTTCATGAAGTAATTAGCAAGGAGGAACATTGCAGAGAAGACAAGGTAGTTTGTTGGTTCAACACTTTAGCCAGGTATGTGAAACCAGGAGACACTGCCTCATGCTAACTAATATCTTAAGTGAGGAGATATTACATTTCATGGGTTACTCAAAGCAAGGTTATGGTGGGGAATTATTGCCTCAGAAAGGCTGGCATGACAGCTAGAACAGCAACTGAAAGATTAACTTTCAGATGGAGCAAATGTTTCCAGCAGGCAGGGTCTCCTGACATAGCAAAAGCAGAAGGAGAACAGCAGATTCCCATGAGGATCAAAATAGAGAGATGCTAATAATTTATTTGTACCAAATAAGGCTTAATTAAAAGTAGGTATCCAGGACACCCCTATTCTCTCAGTGCAAAGTCCATCTGGAGAAGCAAGGCCACTCCTTGAACTTGCTGTCTGTACCAGTGATCGCAGACTGTGACTGACCTGGCATTGCTTTTGTTCCAGTGCTAGAGGCAGCAAGGCTGCAGGCATGTGAGTGGGCACCCTCTCCAATCCTCACTCTCCATGCACCGTACTCAACTACCTCCTTTAAGCTCCCTCTGGAGGATGGTGATAGTGGTTGCCAAACACATCCTGCTCTCTCGGGGCTCTCCACGTGCTTGTACTGGTCCTAACTGCTGTTCCTCCAATGGTCACTGTGCCCAGCATCCCCTCTGCACACAGTGCTGGGCACTCAGTTCTTGGCCATGCCAAACTCAAGGAGAAATTCCATAACATAGAGATGTCCTAATTGAGGACGCAGCCTTGTATGGTTAGACAGTAACATCTGTGGTGTATTGTGAGAACTGGAGCTGTAAATACAGAAAAGAGTGACTTTGGTATGTTTTCCTGCTTAAATTTTTATAGGACTTTTTAGATCCAGAAATACCAGAAAGCTCCTTTAATGCCAGTGGCATTCTTTAAGAGTCTCTGTGAAAACTAAGCCCTAAAACCTCTGCCCTACCAGCTCATGTTTCTCAGGCCTTGATGTAAAATCATTCTGAGTGAGGCCGTGCCAACTGAAAACACTCCTGAGCTTCCCATTACTGGCACTGAAACTCAGGGAAGTTCTCCATCCATAGATCTAGAGATTTTTCCAAAGCTGATGGAAGAGGAATCATAGGATTAGTAGTACCTGACATGTGGATGCAGAGCCTAAGAAGTCCTGCTGCCTCCCACGACTCATCCCATCATGCAGGAGGGCAGCAGTGCTGTGGTGTCTGGTGCCAGAAGCAGCACAGAGGAGTCCAGGATGCTCATCCCCAGTGGTGTGTGTATATCTCAAGATAAATTCCCCCTACGTGAAAGCAGTGACCTCTGCTCCAGGAAATGTCAGCTGCTGGTATGGACTTACTTGGAAAAATGAAGTCTTACGAGTTTCATCTTTTGGCAGCTGCTCCAAAAATAAAAACTTTGTCTTACTGGAAGCAAAGACAGGGGGCTTTTGGGAAAATATATTGTACCTTCAGCACTATCAAGTATTATCCAAGCTCTCCACAACTGCAGAAAAACAGCTGTTGGGTCCTGTTTGTGACAGTGAAAGTCATAGTCATGACTTTGAATGACACAAGCACAAATAGCTTGTTTTTATTTATTTTGCTTTCTCAAATCTATAAAAATTAAACAACTTCAAGACTGTAAGGCTTTGCCAAAAGTTAAAAATACAATTGAAGAAGAAAGTAACTGCCACAGACTGTTCCTAACCCAAATTTAACATAAGAAACCCAACCTAGCCACAGCACAGTAAGTCTAGTCAGTGTTTTCTACTCTACAAACTCACTTACCTCTCATCTCACCTCCCAAAGAAAAATTTCGAATGCAGAAAGAAATTAGGAACATAATTCATTATCGTACTCTAAATGTCACCTAGCCCTTTTGCTCTTTGTCAGATTATTTTTACTGTTTATACCCCACTGTCTTGACCTAAAATACATACTTCCTGTCTCAAATAAGCTATGAAAGCATTTGTGAGGCATCACCCTGATTTTTCTGCTGAAGGACATGCTGTGTCCCAGAAATCTACAAGGCACAAGGAAAGAGAATTAATAAATGATTTTCAGTCTGTGGTCTACAGTCCCCAGGGATTCCATGAGCTATTTCTAAAGGGTCCAGGAAAAAAACAACCAAGGCAAGCAAGATGCTTGTCATTATGCTTTGTTTTACTGGGCAGTCCATTAGAAAAATATTTTGAAATGTTTAGGGAAAAGATAGAAGAAATCATCCAAGATCAGAGGCAATCTAGAAAAGTCCATGAAGTCACCTACAGAGCAGGAACTTTTTGATTCATATCTCTTTCTGGACAGTAAGTGCTTCAACTAGCTGAAACATGAACCTATGGTGATTTTATATAGCTTCTCAGCAGCATTTTGCAGTCCATGCAGAATTGTTGCTGCTGCACCAATTTCCTCAGCAGCATCCATGCCAGATAGCTTAAAGCTGGTGCAGTGGCTTCATCACCTTTTTAGTGCTACTTTATCTGAACTGTTGTCATTTCAGTAAGTCAAGAGGCTTTGCTTTTATCTTAAAAGTAGAAACATTATTGAACTGTTCATTTTTTGCATTATAGATCTGCTTTGCTGATTTACCCAGCCAGCCCTAGATCTTCTTGACTCATCAAGTATCGCCGGATCTGCTCCACATTGCTGTAGTCTGTGTACAGCTCTCTTGCAAGAGAGACTAAACTTTCTTCTGCTGCATCAGTATTTGTCATGCTGTCTGTCGTATCACAGATCTGTCTGGTGCAGAAACAGGCAACAGAGCACAACTGCATTGTACAACAGAGCCTGGTAAAAAGGTTGCTGAGTTAATGCCCACCAAATTAGTTTTGCATTGGGAAACAGCCTAACACCTCAGTGCAATAGCCTGGCCAGCTAATTTTCCCTGCAGAGCAAAGGAGTCACTAGTGGAACTGCTGTGCTGTCCTCTAGGTCCAGACTGCTGTCTCAGCACAGCACTGCTCAGGTACTCCAGCTCTCACTCCAGTACATTTGAGCTCGGAAATACAGACATGTCACCAGCGTGCTAGTCCAGAAATCACTGAAGGGATGCTGAGTATTTTCCACAGACCACATAACCTCTAAGCAGCATGTTTCCATAAAGAAGTGGAGCAATAAATAAATAAATGAGCAAATAACAAAATATTTTCCATGCTCTTGTGCAGCAGCAAAAAAATACCCAAGCTAAGAGTGGTACATTAGAAACATAGCAGGTACAAGAAGCCACTGCAAAATAATCTGTTTACCATTCCACTGCTTGGTGTCATTTCCAGATTGAATCAGGTGTGGAAAGCAGACTGGATTAGCTTCAAGGGCACGGGGGAGATGGCTTTAGGCTATCACTGATGCTGTGGAAATGTATTCAAGTTCATGGTACTTAGCAGGACTCAGTCAGGATAGGTGATCTCTAAATGCTCTTGTTTATTGATGCAGTGCTGGAGGACCAGAGCTTGCCATCAGTAAGCATATACTGGCTGCTCACCTTCCCTCTTGTAAAACAGGTGTCTCAACTTTTCCCTTCCTAAAGCATCCTCCCCATCAGCTTTTCGCACTGCCCCCCTCCCTGTTTCTGTGCCACGTTGGAAAGTTGGTCCCTGTTCCTCCCAGCACTGGTGTCACACTGCCTGCATTTTACAGTTTTGGGGTGTAACCTCTGAGCTAAAGAAGACTTCTGGTTGCACTGTACCTTACAGAGGTCTTCCTAAGACATGGGACCCTTCAGAGGTTCCTTATCCTAGGGCATCTATGTCCTGGATGGTTGAGTATTAAATCAGAGGCAATCTTTAGAGCAAGTCACAAACTCACTGACACTGAGATGCATCAACCCTGCTACCCACCAGGCCCTAATCACCCCTGATGGCAATGCTTTCATTACCTGACTATAGCCAATCTCTATGGAGTTCTTAAATAGGAAAAATTAATTATTATTTCATTTAAGAAAAAACAGGAAAATTAATTGAGTTGGTTCCTGTTAGTAAACCCAAGTCTAGAGAACAGCCACACAGCCAGCAATGCCCAGTCAAGAGCAAGGAGGGTGGAGAAAGGATTGGACACATCAACCTTAGACCCACTGCCATGTCTCTGCCTTGTTTGTGCAGCCTCCAGTACTGAGATTCAAAGATAATGTCTTTGATTTAGAAAGCTTTTGAGTCAGACCTCTGTAGGCTGAAAGTACCACTGTGGGCTTGCCCTGCATCCTTCCCCAGGGTTCATTGTTGGCAGTTATTAGAAACACAGCAGCAGGCGTGTGAACCCTTGTCTTATGTTCTAAGCTATCTCAAAAGCTGAGGAAGGAATTTCTCTTACTTCTGCTGCCTCTGTATTTAGAAAAACATTAGTGAAAAATGTCCTGTGAAAAATCAGTGAAACCAGTGAAAAAACAGCAGTGGTGGTAGAAAACAGTGTGGGCACAAGCACAGCACTAGGAACAGCAGCACAGATTAGCCGAAGGGAAGGGAAGGACAGAGCAGGGAGGCAAGATGTGGCAGTGGGAAAAAGGGAAAAAGATTATTATCTGCAGCTCATGCTCTGCCCCAGATGTGTCTGGCTCTGTGGGCATGGTCATGACAGATTCATAGAACAGGAAAAATCTAGAGGAGTCCCTTTGCTATGCCAGGGACACAGTCCCTGCAACACCCAGCCCTCGGACTGTGGTAGGGTTAGGCACCATCTACACATCAGCTTTCTATGCTTAGTTATACAGGCAGCACAGTACAGGTCTGCAAGGATGGGATTCATCTCTCCTGACTTTAGGTGTCTATAGCATGACTGCCAAGGGGGATCTAGGCAGTAAAACCACTGCAGTTGGAGGATGTACTCATATAACCAAACACAGGGATCTGCTTCAGCATGAGTCGTGCCCTAGTCTCAGCTACGTTGATTAATCCTGCACGAACAAGGAAAAAAACCCTAAGGTGTCTAGCTCAGATGCAGACATTTACATATGATTAGGAGTCAGTGTCATATTCAGAATCTGAAAATAAAGTAGTCCAGAATGCAGTGAGGACCCATCCTGGCACAACAATGACAGCAGTAGTCACACCAATACGTAGCTGGGGAATGTGGATAAAAATAAAACTACAATAACTGTTGATTAAATAGAACAGTATTTACTGGTATTCCCAAAATATAAAAAACCCTTTAACAGGGTTCAAAGCTTTGATGTGCTAAGCACTGCACAACCATATAATAAAAAGACACTCCCTATCTCTGGAGGAGTAAGATCCATATGTGGTCACCACTCATTTTCTCTGACTCCTTTTTTCCCCAGCCATTTCCAGGAGTGTCTCAGCATCATCCATTTCTCTCAAGGGCTTGTGCTGGAATGCAGTAACATGATTTTGGGAAGCATTTGTGTTAAAACAGGGTTGCCTCAGAACAGGGCATATACATTGTTTGCAAACTTTCTGACATTGTAAGGCCAAGTTTGTACCATGACATTTCAGATTTTCTTTCAGGTAATCTTAGGTTGTTTGAATATGTCTCAAGAACTTCGGCCAAGACTTCAAACAGAAAGAGGTTACAAAGAAGAATATTAGAAATATTCCCCAAATATGTGAGGAAACTTTTGCATATATACAACAACAAGAACAGTTGGAGGAAAATGGGAAAGAAACATATTTACAGACCTCCTTTGTAACTCAGTAACAACAGGCTCAGAGCAACTTGTTAAAGAAAGCAGAAAAATATTGAAAGTATTTTTTACTTTATCTGTAGCCAGGCTTGAATTCAGGTGTGCGTCAAGTACCCGGCCATTTTCAAGAGCTCTATGTTCAGTTTTTAAAATAAAGTCAACTTGCCTTTTTAATTCACATAGAAGACTCAAAATACACAAGGGTTTCTTTGGAGTTGCAAATGAAATCTTCAAAGAAAGCCCAGGAGGCTTATTAAAGTTTGAGCTGGGAAAAGGGAAAAATAAAAAAAGAAACCCAAGCATGGTCACAAGGATCACTATTGGCTGCTAGGGATATGACGCTGTGAGATGGCCTGAGAGAATAAAATATCTGGAAAGAACAGAAAAGAACAAAGCAAAAATAACTGTATTTAAAGGAGCTTGTTTGACTAAGAGCTTCTCAAATACCTGTAAAAATTCACAGATATTTACAAAATCCCATTAGTGAGCCAGCTGTATAACTGTCCAGAGAGTACATTATTTTTTATTTAGCTAAAAGTACCTAGAATATATATGTTCTTAAACAGTTTGCTTTCTGTAAAATGGAGGATGCACCTTTGAGAATTGTGGAATCAAAGGAAAACATGGAAATGAAGTCAGAAACAGGAAAATGTATCAACAATTGCATCAGAAAAAAACAAACCAAACTGTTACTTTCAGTGTTGCATTCTATCACTCCATAAGCTCTATTATAGCCAAATGAAAGCAGCAGAGAAGGGAATCAGGTCAATTCAAGACATGATTTATTCTGAACCTCCTCTGTAGCTCCTTTAACATAAGCACATTTCACTGTACCACTAAGAATAGTCCTATCGAAACTGAGAGAAATTTAAAGCATGTGTGCATGTTTGCACTGGGTGAAAGCGATCTGGTACAAACCTTTTCTCCATTTCTGCAACATTAAATGACATTTAGACTTCTTCTTTGCCTCCAGGGACAGTCCTACTGAGCAATGAATAGGTGTTTAAATCATTAGCTCTGAGGAGAAAAACTTGCACAAAAGATGGACTTCGTGGAGGAAAAAGGTAGTTCCGAGTGTTGGTTGTGGCTCTCAGTAAGCAAACGACCATGAAAGTTGAGTCAATACTAGTACTGACACCGTTTCTCTTGCTTTAAAAGATTTACACTGCATGCTGCAAAATGTTTGAGCGTTCACATCTGAACACCATGCCCAAATGAAACTGCTGCTATTCACAGCACAGTTAGCATTCGTACATAGAAATGCAGGGCTCATCTTCACTGCAGATTTAAATTAACTTTGCTGTGATTGAATGTTGCCTTTACATGAAGTCCTGCTGACACGCAATAAGCTCACTCAGTATGATGTAGAACAGATACAGAATAGAAGTAGATTAGTGCTGCCAGTCCTCACACACCTTCCCATAAATTTCAGGTATCAAAAAAGTATGACATTCTGCCAGAATTCACAGTGAAATGGTTTAGAGAATAATTTCCTATATTTTTTCTGCTAATTACAACCCAGTCCAAAATGATCCCTATAGTTGTCTGCCCTGGTAATCCATCAGAAGCTGCCCTTTCTCTTCTCTATTACAGCAGGAGCAACTGAAGTAAAACCATTTTTTTTTTCCCCCAGAACTGTGGTTTCATGCGCATTAACAGGGATTTGCACACTGCCAAATCACTCTGGAAGCACAAATTTAATCTTGATCATGTGTGGGCATATGACTGCACTTCTGTCAAATCAGGCAGGGCACATGATGAAGTTTTCAGTATCTTTCTATAAACGTGAACTTTATGTCAGCCCGGGAGGGTGGATGACATCTGATCTCTCACAAAGCCAGGCAGTATAAAGTTAACCCCTCACATTACTCTGAACAGATCCCGGAGGGCAGAAGGAGTATATAGGAGGTCAATACTCTGCATGGGGCTGTGCTGTTCTGGATGCCATGAGGAGATTACAGAAAGTAAATGGACTGAATGAGCCCTTCAAAGCCTCACAGCAGCACAGTCCTGGATGTCAGCTTACCCTGGCAATTTTAAAATGGATTTGTACTTCGCATCCTTCTTCGAGTCATGTCCTGCCAGCCTGCAGGGCGAACAAGAGAGACGCTGTATTATCCTTCACTTCTTTACCTCACACAAGATTACCTCGAAGTGAAATAATTCCAAAAAATAGATGTAAAATAACTCTGCTTGTACACTGCAAATGTTCCACTATAATGCGCAAGGCACACAGGGCATATCTGCTTCCCTGGATCAAGAAGAGAAGCTCAGAACCGTCTCCCAGCCCTCCCTTACAGACTGCTACCACCTCGTGGCCATTCTTGTTCCACCTCTTGGCAGCAGCAACCGAAATTTTCAAAAGTCCGTTCTTTTTTCCTCTGTTCTCTTAGCTGTTCCATTAGAAATAAATGATTCTTAGGGAAAGAAGTACCAAACCAAAAGAACTTTAGGTGTACTGTGACACTGTGGAAAGAATAACATTAAAGAAAACATGTCCAAAACTTCTTTTGTAAAGTTTACACATGGATCTCAAAATAGCACCTATCACTCTATTTTGCAAAAGCAAATAAAACTTTTAAGGAAAGACAGCACAGATGCTTTAAAAACAAATTAATCATTTGCAAAGAAAGATATCTCTAATATCAAAAAAAAGCTCTAGTGCACTCATCCTGAATTCCTGCCATTCTTGATTCACTCAGAAACAAATTGAGACAGTGAAACAGTTTACAATATTAAGCTTAAAGAAAACATTTTAAATCAAGCTGCTACCAACACAAGCATTTTTTCCCTAAAAAAGAATATAGCAATACATAACTTCTTACCAGAAGTACCCAAAGATTCCTGGAGATCCCAGACTAAAGTTTAGGCTGTGAAGTTTCCCCTGTAAGCTCCAGTAAGGGATGATGCTGCCCAGTGGACAGGACAGATTTATAACACACTGGCAGTTCTTCCACTCCAACCTCTGGGCCAAGTCAATCCTGCTTCCTATCCCTGCCTCTCCTGTTAACCTCTCTAAAGGAAGGGTTGACTCTTCGCAAAACATTGTACTAACACAACACGATTGAGAAGATGAATTTTAACTACCACAATGATAGAAATAAACATAGATAATTGAATTAGGAGGACATGACTGATTTTATTTGTTTTGTGATTAGATCACAGAAATTATTGTTTATACAAGGGAAGCAAATCTGATAGTTCAACTGGCATTTTGGGAAAAGAAAAAAGTAATTCTGGAAATAACAAGATTTTAATCAGCTAATATTACTTTTCATCCTACAAAACTAAATAATTTTAAGGCCAGTTTCAGGATTTTTTCCCCACTATTTGCTTATACTACACAGTTATTTTCTTATGGCACACTGTAGTAATATATTAAACTCACAATTTTCTCTCATCATACGTAAGGAAACATTATGGTTCAAATTTCTTTTCTCAGAGACATAATTTATTTCAAATATTTTAATAGCATGGCACAGATGTTCCACACCTGTGTGCATCTCAGGACCACCTTTATTACAGAGAGAAACATAGACATTGCTTTCCAGAGTTGAAGATGCAGAGTCTGACTCTAGAGGGGGTTGTATACATGGAATGTGATGATGAAAAGGACGAAGAATCTTTCCTACTTGTATTAAGAACCAGTGTTCCCTCATTTCATGTACAAACTGATACAACCAGAACACATATTGCTGATATGGATGTCATGGCATTCGTCTTGTGGCAGCAAACAGCAAAACTTGCATGACTGTTTAGCCGTAGAGACTATTTGTGGAGCTAGTAGGTGTTTTGTGATTATACAGATCCAGAGTACATAGTAACATCACTACCGCAAGAAGTAGGTTCAAATTCTCTCTCTTCTGCTCAGTAAAAGATCACACTTACCAACCACTGTCCCTTCTGTGACCGCATGTCCCCTTTGCTGTGGGCAAGGTTCAGGGGGCTGGGCAGTCATGCCTGCCCGTAATTCACAGAAATCCTGGGCATGGATATTCACACACAACCAACTTGGACTCTGTGTTAGCCAAGGATCTCACCACCGGTGCTTCTGTAGCCAGTGGAGGTAAAGCAGGCCTTCTAAAGAGCAAACCCGAGCAGATCCAAAATTTCATGCTCAGAATTGTTCTTCAGGAGTACTTACTTTCATGGACAACAGAGGAAGCTGAGGGAGTCCAGCCAGTTTGCTTAGGTGACTGTGGCTTCCAGCACCGCAGTTTTTCCTGAATTCCTGTGTAAATTGACCTTTCTGTTGGGCTTTCGCAATAAAACCCACCAGACCTTTCTGCTTGTGCCTCCTCAAACAGCTGAAGAGCACTGTGTCTCAGTTGTGCACAAGACAGAGTACTGTCCATGCACAGAATAACGATGGAGTACATTACTATGGAGATTTGACCTAATTCTTCTGCAGGGCATAAAATAAACCAAAATAGAGGCAGCTCTTCTCTCTGAAATAAATAAAAGTAAGCTGTCCTACTGTGGACTTTCAATTTCATTTTAGTATTTTAATTTAGGTTTTTTAGGATGAAGAGCCCCCTAACTCACTTGTGAGAGAAGGCGGTTAGCAGTGTACTGTTCTTACACATTAAGACTCTTTCAATTATTCCCCTACATTTTCCTCGTAAAACCACAGGGTGGGAGAGAGGGGAAGGGGAAAAATATTAGTGCTCACATTACTGTCAAACTCTAAAGAAAATTGGAAGAAGGTCTAGTCATACTTCATGGTTCTTGAACTCAGTGAGTAGTTAACTCAGTCCCATCTTGCAGCTCACCTGAATCACCTGTTACTGAGCCATGTATCCATTAGTTATGTATCCACTACATTTAGAAAATGGGTTCATCGGTTTTGGATTTAATTCATTTACTTTTTACATATGATGTCATGCACACCTGAAGCCAGATCCTCCAGGTGTCTATTATGTTATTTTGTCCGCTGCAAAGAGAATTAGATCTAGGAACCAGGTCTAAAGAAATAAGAAATTTTTTTCTGACAAAAAATAAGTCTTACTGGTGCTGGTATCTGATTAAGGCCCAAAGCAAATACAAATTCACATGAAACCAGACTTTTATCTTTTGGCTTGATGCAAGCAGATAGTAGGAAGGATAGGGAATTCTTTGGAAGGGGATAGTGTCTATGATTCTGTGACAAGCAATTAACTCTGGGCAGTGTTGCGGTCAATGCACAGTACTAGAGTCCCAATCATCCAATTACTAGATTTTTTTTTTTCCAAAGACACTGCATTACAGACATGCAGCATCTGTGTGATCAGCAATCAGGGACTTCACTCTGTAGTTGGAGCACCTCTTTTCCTAATGGTGCCACTGGTGTCTAATGTTCATCATTGTCATCTGATGGTAAACAAGCTGTACAGGGAGCAGAAGTGAGTTTGCACAGCAAAAGTTTGTACATGAACAAAATAATATGTATTTTTATTTAGAGCTGTAGTGAAGGTTTGTTCACAGATTCAAAAAATGAGGTTCAAAATGAGGCTTCCCTATTCATCTATGTGGAACTGGTGTAAATAGGATGAACCACTTTTCAGTGCGTCCTTTATATTATAAAGATTACAGTATAATCTTACTGCTTGTACTCCTGTGTGACTCTTTTTTTTTTCATATTGGATACTCACTACCCTGAAGTCATTGAACACTACAACAGGTTTGGAGATAATACAGCCATAGAAAACTCTTGACAAAGAAGTTTTTATTTAGGAGAAGGTGGAAACAGTCTGATAAATCTTGCTGTGAGCTGTAGGTAGATGAAGGACTTGCTTTGCTTTCCTTTATGAATCTAATTCAAAGCCTGATGAAATCAATATGCTTTCCTTTGCTATTTTAAAGCACTTGGGAATAAATTATTTTCCTATAGATAGGGATGAAAATTAGTTACATAGTTACACATCTGTCTCATCATCCATAAGTTCTGCCTGTACTGTTACTTATCCCAGAAGTCCAACTCAGCTCAAGCCGTTGTTCTCAGTGAATAACAATATGAACCAGCTTAAAATGCATTTGTTGTGAAAATATGAGAGGAGAATGATAACAGCCACAAGAGAAAGTGAAAAATATGAGAACTGTGTGACTGCAACATCAACACTGAAATCTGTGTTGGAGGAATATTTTGTTATCCTGTTTTCTATAGTGTTTTTGCCAAAATTTATAAACAAAACCTGGCCACATTGCATCAGTGCTTAATTACAGCCTTCTATGTCTGGCAAGAATAAATTGGACAGAGTTGAAGGGAGTGAGTTGCTTTATTCCGCTGTCACTGTTTGAGTATCAGAGTTATTTATTCTTTCCTGTGTTTGCTAAGTTTATCCAGTTGCCTTGGATGAACTTGGAACTTCTGGCAGTTGCTGATTGTGGTCCTGGAATACTTCTATATTGATAAGAAAGGATAAGAACAGTTTTGCAATCCTGGAGTAATTAGTTGTGGCCATAAAATATTCAGAAGCACAAAATTGAAAGGAAGCTAGCACTCTTCTTGAGGCCAACACAGTCAGTAAAAGCTTGTAATACACTTAAAAGCACTGGTACTCGTTGACATTATGTTTATTTAGAAATTAGCTACTTCTGCAGTATGGGCATATTACCTGTCATGAGTAGGTTGCTACATTTGGTGACAAACAAAACTGGCAATTGCTGTGTGTCTAGGAAGGGACCTCTGTCCTTTGCAATTGGACATGCTAATTTATTGGAAGGCCTAAGATGTGGAGGAACACTCAGAATCCCAGCTCCCTGCCTTTTTGTAAACAAGGGCAGGGATTTCTGTTATAGTCTTTTAGTTGCTGTTCTTTAAAAAGCATAGCTTTCCGTGTTCTTTGTTAGTGACTTGAACTTCATGCACAGGCAACTGGGAGTGATTCTTATTCAGCCTATCCAACTCTCCAACAAAGCGTGTGTTGTGATATTGTGGTTCTCAGGCTTCCTTAATGAAATTTTCCAACCGAGGAGCTGAAAACCGCTGCCTTAAGTATGGCCAGTTGTTCCTCCTCTCCCGAGGAATGACATTCTGCAGGCAATTACAAACAGTTAGCAACTCTTGGGATAGAAAATATCAAGATGCAGTAGAATATGGGTGCTTGCTTAGCACTGAATGTGTTCTATAGGTGATAATCACATGCACAAACTCAGCACTTTCTTTAAGCACCTCCTTTTAAGGAGTAGAGTGAAGAATGTTTTTAGAAGTTCAAATTGTAATTAAAAGTCCTAATTAAGATACCAGTTGCATTCTTGATATGCTCAGTGGGAGTAGGCATCTTTTCCTGGCAGCTGCATAGACTTTGATTTATAGCAGTGTAAATCAGATTTGCACCTGATTCACTGTGAGGTGCTTTTTCAGGGCAGCACACGTTATTTAACACTATATCATACAGTGCTAACCAGCATCACACTGTCTGCTTTCTGCCTACCAACATTTGAGTACCAGCCGGCCCACACACTGAGCTCTACACAAGCAGACACACAGTGTAAGCAATGCACAGGCAGGGATGCTACATCGCTTCACTATTGTCAGCTTTACCAAGTATAACAGCCTATATAAACATGGCTTGTGGTACTCAGAAGTCAGTGCAAAGAAACAGAATAAGAAATGGCTGGTGAAGGACTGGAAATTAATCAAGTATTAGAAAAACAATGTGGAGCAAGGTAGACATCGTTATTCCTCACGTTGGGTGTTCTAGCTGCCTCATGACCGAGACACCTGCTACTTTGTCCACTGTTATCCTTACTCCTACTCCAGTCTGCAGGAGTATCTGGGGGCCATCTCTAAAGATCCAGTGAAGTCCATATTCTGCAAGATTCACATCTTATGCCATGAACTGGTAGGAAACAGAGTATGTTTTAACTACCACCACCACCCTGCCCCTCCAAAAGTGACAAGGAAGGCTGTGACACTGACAGTGAGGGTGCATCCGGGAGAAACAAACCGGGATTTCATTCTTGGTAAGCAAAGCTTACCAAGAGTTGTTACCAACAGCAGTTGTCCTGTGGGACAGTTTTATCTTGAAAGTGGTACCAGTGTTGAATCCAGATGGTGCGATTATGGGAAATCACCACTGCTTTTAACAGGCCATGACCTGAACTGCAAATACAGATCTAGTGTAGGACAAATGTTACCCTTCCACCTGGTATACCCAAAACAAGATAAAAAGATAACCTCATTTTCTTTCCCTTTAGAACAGTTGATTTTCCTTTTCACTATATTTTTGTTAGTTTGATGTCTCTATGTCCCTTAGTGTTTTGATATTATTTGCATCTTTGCACTGCACCCAAGCCTTTCTGATCACTTTGTTTAGATTCAGTTGCATTTCAGAGTGGGTTATTTGCACGTTTTCCCTTAATATACTTACTTCCTTCTGGTAATTAATTATGTCTTCAAAGCAAAAAGAGTTTTCATCAAAACATTTTCAGCATATTTCTCTCCATATCCTCTGCAAAAACCTAGTTATCAAATTTCTTATTTCTTTCATTTGCTTCTTTCCTGGCTTACAGCTACTTTCCAGAATGAGGTTAGGTTCAGAATAGATCCCAGATGTCCATTTGACAGCAAAGATTGCCAAATTTGCTTGTTTTGCTATAAATGGTTTTGACTTCCTATGCAAACTTCCAGTCACAAAGACATTGATACTACAGATATAAAACTAAACCTTCAGGTATTAAACTAAACCTTTGGAAAGTAAACTAAATCTCTCTAGTCTAACTTCTACAGCAAATTAATATAAACAAAACTCTTGTGCAGCAAGTCAGTGTCAGAATTAGTACATTTAATGTTTTTCATCAAGGTACAGTCTGTTTTAAATAAGGTTTGTGTTCCTTCACATGACTGTTTTGGCTTGTAGATCCCTCGCTTACAGGAACTGATGCTTTAGGCTGCAGACAAAACACACATTTGAAAAGACATATGAAAGGACACACATGTGAAAGACTTGGGAGTCCATAGGACAGCATTTCCACAATGCTCTCTTGAGCTACTGTGTAAATAACAAGCAGGTAAAGACCCCCACAGGCCTTTTCTCCTGCCTCAGTTAGTCCAGCTGTGAAAAACAGAGTAGTCTATAGATCCATAGCAGTAATAAAGTTGATAATGGCTTTCTTTGACCAATTGACTAAATTTGCAGCGTTTCTTATTATTAGCTGTGCCTGAAGGAACACAAGAAGGTAGTGAAACAGTAAGCCAGGGTAAACTCCAAGGTCCTAAATTATGATGTGTTAGACTGGAATTCCAAGTAACGTAGAATTATTCAGATATGCCAAGATTTATTTTATGTTCTCTTTATCTCATAAAGAGTGCCAGAGGAAAAGTTATAAATGTTACTAAGATTGGACTTTTAATAGTCACACTTCTTAATGTAACACTTCTTAAAAGATTCCACACAAATCTTATAGCCAAACCTTAATAGCCAGTTCATTAGAAGCAGAGCTCTGTATCTATGCCAGGTGGTCTTCCTGAGGAGAAACGAAACTTCATTGATACAGTCCTTGGTCTAGTGCATCACTTAAATCAATGGGCTTTTTTTTGCAGCCTTACATTTTGCAGAGCAATCTAGGCCCAATATAAGGTGTATTATTTGGTTTTGTGGAAACCTTTTTCATGAACCATGGAAGACACTAGCATGATTCCATTTAGTCAAAGCAGTTAAGTTCAGGAGAACTGGTTGAAGAGCAAGAATCTGTACACTGACCAAACAATGCATCTATTAAGTACAATCAGCAACTTCTGTGCAGACTGTGACTGGAAGATCAGATGTGCAGGTGATTTTAGAGAGGTGGGCATTGTGAGTTATGAAGAGCTGTGGTCCTAAAGTGGTCATTTATGAGGGAATGAAAATTTTGTAAATTTCTTTTTTGGGAAAACTTTATTACGTTGAATCTATCTGATCAAACTTAAGGTGGCCAGAGTATAGAAATCAAGATCTGAACTTTAAAACTGATGCTGAACTGCAAAGAAATAAAAAGAGACATGTGCATAGATTTCGATTACATATTAGGAAAACATTCTTCACTATGAGTGTAATGAGTCACTGGAACAGATTGCCCGAAGAAGTTGTCACTGCTCCATCCCTGGAAGTGCTCAAGGCAGGCTAAATGGGACTTGGAGCAACCTGGTCTCGTGGAAAGTGTCCCTGCCCATGGCAGGGGAGTTGGAACTAAATGATCTTTAAGGTCACTTCTAACCCAGACCATTCTATGATCTTATGATGGCTCTCTCATCTTTATGCATCATCAGAGAATTAGGAGATGGCTCACTTGCTACACACCTGCTAAAACCAGGTACTGAGGTATGCTCTGACTTTTCCATGTTGTTTATACCTCTGTCCTGAATGCCACTGGGAAAGACTGACTAGAGTTTAAAAAGCTCTGTTTTGAAGAACCGTAGGATTAAGTCAGTCAGAATAGTAATTAACAAATCAATAGAGCTGCAGTCAAATAAACAGTGCAGAACAGTAGTATTAATTTTCCCTGTAGCTTAACCCAGATTGTCCAGAAGGCAGTGTTTTTGTTCCAGAGAAGGTGGCTTTCCACCTGACAGGTTCTGCAGTGCAGCTGAGTAAACAGACACAAGTTCAGGACACGGATGGCATCAGCTTTAAGCAGAAGTATCATGCCCATGTACTCTGATGTCAGTCATACTTGGCAACATTCAGTTCAGAGTGTTCAGGAGTTGTGTACTCCTCTCACACATGCAGGAAAGTCATCACACTGGCACTACGTGCCCATTGCCTACATCTAAGCTCACAGACACATGTAGCCTCAGATTTAACAAAGGGATTTCACTGGAGGGCAAGAAGACTTTTTTTTTTCCTTAAACCTTTATTTACTTGTTTCGCTTGTTTTGATGAAAAAGAAAAGGGAGTTGTAACATGTTTTTTCTCCTTGTTTACTTCTTGTTTATTTTTCTGGTGCCTGTGATTGACATAATATTACTCAAGAGGTTTCCTGTGAATATGCAAAACAAACTCTTGTGAGTGAATGACTTTTAGAAAGCTTGTGGATGAATTTTAGCCAACAATAATAGTTTCTATAAATTGTTGCTTCCTGTTTGTGACATAAATACTGCAAATAAACAACAGTAAAAGAGAAAACTAGTACCCGGACTGTGTCCTAAGAGTGTGTCCAGCTGAAGCATAATACATACAGTCTAAAGCACTGTAATGTTTTGGAAAACATGCAGATGGGCATATCTGATGACTGGGCTGATGGAAAAATTTAATGATGTGGAGTTTTAGATCTAGTTTCAGAGATGGTAGTTTGAAACATGCTGTAGTCAGATGAGCTCTGGTGAGTGAAGCTCTGGTGAGGGAAGCTGCCACAGACCCCTTAATATGCTCTGCCCCTCCCTGGAGGCATTTGTCCTTGGAGGAGTTACAAGGAGAACAGCTTTGTGCAAAGTCCAACAATTCCACTCGGTCCCACTGCCATCCAGAATTTAAGCAAAGCTACTGGGTTTGTACTTCAGGAAGGTGAAGTCCAGACAGATTTTTGACTCAGCCAGACCACCTGGAGGGTAGTAATTTCTGATGGAACGGCTGTGAGGGCGGTGTCTACTTTTGATGTTTATCCACTGCTTGAAATTTCTTCCCCCATTCTGTTCAGTGCTGAAGAACAAACCAGGAATTTCCACCACTGATGCCATGGTATGTCCAGGACTGTATAAGGAACAGAAACTCAGCCATAGTTGGTTGGACGGAGTTTCTTTTGCACAGTACAAGGACTGGTAACAGAGAGTCGGTGAAAGTATGCAGGGGAGGGATGACTGTTGAGGTAATTTTGCCTTAATGTATCCTCTGCTGTGTTTATTCTTATAATGCTGCCTTTGGTTTTTAATTTATTCATATTTGAATGACAAATCCGCATGGACACATTTCCTGGCGCTGGAATTAAAAAAAAAAAAAAAATAGCATTTGTGAAAACTTTATAATGGACATCATACTTGGGCTCTAAAGTTAACAACGTGTTCTGGTGAACACTAAGTATCCCACACCTTTTAGTACTTCTCAGCCCTTCAGGCTTTCTTGCCCCACCTCCTGGTCTGGCTGGCAGTATGGCTGTGCATGGGGGTGTGACATGGGGCTGGCAGCTCTGAGGACTGGCAACGTGAGAAAAAATTGCCCAAAACTCTGAGCTTTTCCATTTCATTTGCTAAAAACACTCACCATGCTTGTCAGTGGAATTGGTTCCACCTTTTTCCTGATGTCCATAAGCACCATTTCCTTGTGATCTATAAATTGTACGTACAAGCAAGGCAGGCAGGTTTACCTTATGTCTGTGACTAAGCTATAGATTCAGCAGACTGCAACATAACTCTCATTCATATCTGATTATTGCAAAACATCTGTGCATAGTATTCATCCCAGGGATTGGGATTAAATGCTATATAATGCGATTTATCCAGATAACATGGGAGATTCGGAATCCTGTTGGATAACTGATTTGAGGGGATTTCAAACTCAAGAAAAGAATTGGAAGGGTGTAACACTACTTAAGAGAAGTCCAGACAAACACAGAAGACCACCATAGAAAGTTAGGGTATTTTTTTCATAGAAAGTTAGGAATTGTTTCTCATCCTTTTAGTTTAGTCTTTAAAACTGGTAGACTTGTTTGGTAATATACTTCAGGATAGGTATTAAGTAATGGACTATCATATCCCTCATACCAACAGACATTTCATGTGATGAGATGAGCCATTTTACAACCACTTTCTGTCCTCCCTTTTCTCCTTCTGCCACATTCCTTGTTGTATACTCCTTCCTCTTACGTTCAGTCCCTGCCATGACCTGGTTTAACAGAATAAAAAGAGCCCATCAAAAAGAATGAGATGGTTTTCTGCTGGGTTAATGAGTTAAATCAGATCACACAAGATTTTTATAATTTTTTTGAGCATCAGAGACAGTTTAAGAAATGGAGTAAAACACTTAGCTAGGAGTTTATCAAATGAGTCACAATCAGTGTAAGAAGCTTCTTCCTTCTCTTCCTCACATGCTTATGTGCATTTTCCCATGTGGATCTACTTCAGTGACTAATTTTAAGTTTATTAGATCAAAAGTTTATTTGATCAGAAGACTTACCAAAATTTCTGTTATTGTTCTTGATGAAAGTTCTTAGAGACATTTGAAAAAAAGTGAATAGCAGGGAATATCACAGCTACAGTAGAATTTCTGACAGAAATTCATGCTGGAGCTATACATAGCCCTCAACGGCATTTTGCTGATGTTCAGCCTAGAAAACTACATGGCCTTAAGATGTAAAATAGAAGCATTGTTATTGTGGCCTAGAGAAAACTGTTATTTGGAAAGAAGACAAATTGATATTTTTATGGGTAATATTCTTTTTATGTATATAAACATTATAATGCTTACTGCTTTATTAATGCTTTCATTGGTTCAATAGGTATACCAGTGTTTCTCAAGCTTTTTGCATTTTTTGCCAATCATTCTTTTTAGAAGCCCCAACACTGGAAAAACAGAGCAGTGGCAATTAATGATACTGAGAAAGCATGGCTGTCCAGGTTCCCAGACTAAAAATAAACAAGCCATATTGAGTGGGAAGTGAAGTCCCTTGACAATATGATATGTTTGTATCCAGGTTCATAAGTATTTGCTGAACAGAACAGCATCAGGAATTCAATCTTAAGCAGCTTGCTTATTGTGCTCCTTCTGGCATTGTGATTATCATGTTTATTTGCAACTGCTGGAGCTTGTTTGTTTTTTTTTTTTATTTGTGGCTATGATATTCCCTCATGAATTAAAATGGCTACACACTATTTTCTGTGCCGAAAAAAAAAAAAAGTGAGGAGAACATTTTCACAGCATCACTAAGGACAGAAGTCATAAAATCAAAAATATTTGTATTTTTCATCCCAGAAGAAACATGCTGTGTTTTGTTGGCTTTTTTCTGACCAAAGACTGATATGAGACAATTTAATTCAACCACTATAACCTGACACAAACAATTTTGTCACCAAAAGTTGCTGACTTAGTATACTCATTGCTTTTTATTGTCTTCTTCATCTATGAGTGAAGTATCAACATCAAAAAATCTGAGGCAGGAAAAATGGTAAAATTACATCTCCTGAATATTCAGTGTATTCAGATCTGTCAAGGAATACATCTTGGAGCTGGAGATATACCAGCTCTTCTTCAGTCTCATAAACAACTAACAGCTCATTCCCTCAGGTGGACCTGTTTCAATTCAATTTTCATTGAACAGAATTTTTGCCAGGTCCATTAAAATAATTTCCTTTGTGTTTCTCAGTCGAGTAGAGTGCTGTGAAGAGAAAGGTCACAGAACATTCTAGAGAAACAGGCAATCATCTTTTTCGTTAACTTTGTGATAATTACCAAGACCCATCTCTGAAAGAGTTGTGCTGGCAATATTTGTAAAGGTGTGTCATAACCCTTCTTACCATTCAGAGTGTGTAATGTGGTTTTCAGCATTAGCTAGCTGAGCAACTACCATAGGATTAAGTTTACTAAAGGGTCATTGTCAGAATATAAGATGTAATATTTTTAAAAAACTTCTCCGTTATTGCTGTTCAGCATCCTACACTACTATTGAGATGATGTGAGTCTTGTTGGAGTTGACAAACACTTAAAAATCGTAGATAAAAATAATGTAGTCTAATGTTATGTTCCTACATTCATTAAAAATAATTTAATTTAGATATTTTTTATAATGCTGAAAACCTAGCAGCTTGCAAAATGAACACAAGTTGCTGAGTATTCTGAGCTTTTGAAAATCAGGTTAAATATTGAAAGTCAAGGTTGCCCTCTGCATGTGGGGAAAAAAAAAAAAAAAGACCAATCCTTTACATGTTAACTCTTTTTACCACTAGTTATTGAACTCTTACCAAGCTTCCCCCTTCCTAACCTGGTGTACACTACTTGAACAACCCATAAAGGAGCTGACTGATAATACCTTTTGGTCAATCAGTCTTTTGGAACTTGATAATAATAATAATTCATTCCTGGTTTTATTCAGCTTCACAGACTCAAGGCATTGATACTCAACAGGTATCTGACCCAGTTAAAAAAGGCAAGCATTATATGTTTGGTAATTTTTAAAATCCAAATAAGAATTTTTTTCCTATAATCTCAAACCTCAGCAAAGAGTATGTTCCACAAAGACAAGTACGGAGTTCTTTGGCTGGGGTTTCACTCAGTCTCAGCATTTGGAAGAGCTCATTTTTCTATAATTTAAACTGTCTTCATCACATTATTACACTATTACTTACTGTCTGATAACAATCTCACTAGAGAAAAAATAAACCTGAGGCAAATTCCAGAGAGGTAAAAAAATATTTGCTCCTACTGGCAGTAGGGTACAAGCATTTGTAATAATTTGCAGAGCAGCACTAAAGCCAGCTGCAGCTAACCTTGTCCATGGCTGGCTGGTAAAACACATCTGCCAGGTCAGGTCAGGTCAGGCCAGGCTAAGGGAGAGTGCAGGGGCCTGAGCTGCAGCAGTCATTTTGGCACTTGAGGAGATTTGGTCTTCACCTGCCATCAGTGCTGGGGCTGTGCCTGCCACATCAGCCAAGGTGCTGGAGAGATCCAGGTCTGGAGAAAAAAGACACATGAGCCACCCAGAGGGAAAGATTAAATTAAAAGGGAGTCCCTCTCTGCCAGCCTCTAAGTCTGGGCACAAATCATTACAGCTGTAATTGGCTTCTGTGGGACAGGAGGTCCAGGTAAGTAGAGTTTAGGCACAGTTTAAGTATGGTAGAGTTGAGCACATTGCAGTGTTATGATGGGTAAGGGCTTGCCTGCCAAAATGGAGACTAATAAAGAATGTTTTTTAAAATGGTTTTGCAGTCTCGCCACTTTCTTCCCCAGCTGCAGCTGTTCCTAGTTATTGTGTACCACACCCAAGGGGAAAAACGTAACAAATCACATTCTCCTTGGCTTTCCTGGAACTGACATTGCTTAGAGGAAGTTTAACAAAGAAAAAAGTAAATGTACTAGCTCTTAATATTTTGTTTCTGTGTTTTAGATCCAGACTGGAGTATTATCCAATGTAACAATATGTGGGATAAGGTGAGAAAATAAAGGTCAAGGCAGGCCACGTGCATAGCTCACTGCTAGCACATTTCCTTCTAGTTTCTGGTGCTCTGGCAATGAACAATGAAGGCTGTACACTCCTACAGGTGCAAGGTCCCCACTTATTGTCGATGTTGTTAACTTTCCTAAGTACCCACCTTCTGTTTTGCACTTTACAGCTTAGACTTTGCTACACAAGCCTGAAAATTTTAGGGTTTCATCTGATAAAAAAGAAAAATGTTTTTGGTGTCTGTTTTACTTCTGTAATGGTAAAGTAACCCTCTGCTGCATCTGTGATAGTACTTCTGACTGACTCAGAGGGGGTATAGTAAGCGTATGATATTGGCACTTACAGCATTGTGGTTCTTTGTAGTTTGAAATACAGGAAATTACCTTTTTTTTTTTTTTTCCCCCACATATGATTCTTAAAAAATGCTTCAGACTAAAGTAGCAGGAAGTTTACCTCTAAGGATTTTCCATTCTGTGTGGACATATTTATGTATATCTTGTCATGAATTTCTGTGGAGATATAGTATTTTCTGGACTGACCTATGTATCCTTTAGCTCTGAGAGTCTCATTCTCGATGCTAAAGACATTTACGAAAAGTCATGTGTGCAACAGGAGGCAGGAAATGTGTGTACCACGATGTGATCCTGTCCATGAGAAAAAAATTTCATTCATCCATCTTTAATCTGTTCTCACAGAAGATAAGGGAAAAATGGTTAAAATGTCTTTAAGACTGCAGAGAAGACTTTCAATATCCAAGTGGTTTCTCAGTTATTGTTCTATTCGAAATACAAAAAAGACTAGGGTTTCATTCTGTGAAGAGGGTTAGTTGGTGTAGTTACATCATGGTACTGAAAGACATAAGACACATGATAGCAGTACATTAGCAGTGCTGGAAAACTCCCACGTGTTCAGCAGAAGCTGATATGCTGTGGCAGATACCAAAACTGTTTTAATGGAGCTTCCCATGGAGCTGAAACATTAGAGGTCCTGAAGCTTGTTAACGTCTTTGTGAACAGCCCAGGGACAAGAGACTGGAAAATCTCAACCTAATGGCAAAGAATATCTCTGACCCTGCACTATCCTTCTGCAAATAACAGAAGAGAGGCTTTAGCCATAGGTTCATTGCTTTTCATATGCATCAGCATGCCATAAAGGGACGTATGGTCTGATTCTGTGAAATGCTGGAATTACCCTTTTCAGAGGAGGGTTAAGAGAATGTCATATCACCAGAGCAATAAAACCAGGTCCTGTGCCTACGACCGAAGTTTCCACATTTTAGCACTAGAATTTGTATCTTGCTATGGCTCCCCTTTAGTAAAGAAACTAAAGCCATATCCTTTTTTTAGTAAGTAGTAGCACTGTAATAGCTGATATGGATTTGTTCTTTCTTCTTTTTTGGCTGAAGTCATGATTGTAGCACAAAGAGGGATTGAAAAAAGGAAGAAAGAAAAAGGAAGGAGCGGTTCCCCTCAACAAACACAAGACCCAAGAAAACCAGAACAGCAAGCAAAGATGTAAATTTTGGAAAGAGAAAATCTTGCCAGGCATAAGACCCACTGCAGTTCTCCCTTCTGATACTGCCTGAGTCAAGGAACAGACAACATGCTATGAAATATCAGGGTATATTTTGGAGCCCCAGTTCTACAGCCAGTGAAGGCACATGAAAGTGTAATGTGTCTGATTTGCTTAAATAGCTCCCAAGACTTTGGTTATGGATTATGACTCTACCAGCAAGGGAGTAGATATCACCAGAAACCAAAATTCTTCTCGCCTTTTTTTTTTTTAATAAATAGTTTGCACACCTTGTCTGATGTACACATGAAGCTTCTCTCACCACTACTAAACCAGCTTACTAGTTAGTAAAGAGTGTCTCCTGAATATAAAGTATCATTTGTCTTGAACAATACACGCTGTTTTTGTGAGGCAGACTCCACTTCCAGAAAGAGCTCTGATTTTCGGGAAACAATTCCAGGAAGGATCACGCACGAATTTGGTGGAAGCTGGCTCCTGGAAAGTGCTCTCCTTTCCCACCCACAGACATCAGGATCTAGCAGCCCAAACACTCCATCCAGCCTCTCCTACCTCCAGGCACACACATTTAGAAGCCTTGCTTGCTTTCTCCTCTCCCTTCCCATTCTTTCTCCATGTTGATGATTATTGCCCTGCTTACCCCACCCCACACCCATCATACTTATCCTCCCCAACTGCTCCATCATTAGATAGACTTTGGTATCTGAAGCCTCAAGCAGTCAGGGCAAACCTGTAAAACATCCCTAGTAAGGAGAATGGAAAGGCATATTGCACTCTGCCCAGCCTTCAGACACAATCGTCCCTGCCTTGGTGCCTGGAAGGAGAAGGCAGGGGTACTACCTGATAGAGAGGCAGCCAAAGATGTGGAAGGAAGCCTCCAAAATTAGAAGGTCAGTTGGGACTAAGGGCAAGTCTTGAGCCAGATTTTGACTGGATCTCTCCCTGCTGGCAGCTGTGGCATCCCAGGAGGCATTACAAGCAGCAGAGACTGAGACCCTGCAGGGGAGGAGACAGACGGTCCCTCGGAGAACACTGAGGAGTGCTTCTGCCACAGGTGCACAATCAGGCAACCAGCTCAGGCCAGTGAAATGACACACTCCAAGAGTAACATTCCCAAATGGTGTATTTTAAGCATTTAAACTTTTTAAACATCTCCTCCTAAGGGGACAGTAGCAAGCAATTCCAAAATGTCAGAAGTCAAGCAGATGAGGCAGAAGGCTAGCTTGGCTGAGCAGGGATCTTTTCTTGGAAAAAAGGAAGGTGCATACGCCGTGGAAGCAAGGTCAGGTAACGTGGTGTCCTAGTTTTGGCTGGTTAACTTTCTTCACAGTGGCTAGCATGGGTCTGTATTTTGAATTTGTGCTGAACACAGGATTGATAACATAGAGATGTTTCTGTTGTTGCTGAGCAGGTTTAATATCAGGAAATATCATTCTTCACCCAAGTGGTTGGGCACTGAACAGGCTCCCCATGGAAGTGGTAACAACACCAAGCCTGTATGAGTTCAAAAAGCATTTGGATAATGGTTTCAGGTACATGGTGTGATTCTTGAGGTGTCCTGTGCGGTTGGACTTGATCATCCTGGTAGGTCCTTTTCAACTCAGCATATTCTATGATTCTATGATTCGATTTACTGCTCTGAGCAGTGCAGAGAAGGCCAGAGACAAGGAGATGTGTGAAAAGGCTAAGGCCAGGATATATGTCCATCTGGCACACTCATGAAGGCTAAGGTGCAGGAGATATGAAGGGGAACAGCCACCACTCTAAGATGACTTGCACGCTGTCTCTATTCACTGAGTTTCTCTTAGGACTTCCTCCCATATTTCCTCTCACCTACTTTGTGCTCTTGGATGTGAGTGCCAATATCATAGGCTCACAACATATGTAGCACATGGAGGTTTCCTCACCATGCCAAAAAAATGAAGTAACTAGGTGGAACTCTGTGAACCTAGTAGGTGAAACCTAGCTTCATGGCTAGGTGTCTCACATGTATCAACCCCCAACATACAGCTCTCCTAACAGACCCACCAAAAAAACTGCTAAAAGGACAAATGGTTCTGGATCTGGCCAGGAGGACTAAAGGAAAGAGAGTTTTGCCCCTTACATCACTCAAGCTTCCAAAGCTTTCCTGTAGCAGAAGGCACCTTGCCACTTCCCCTGCACCGTGACTGCATAGGCATAGTGTCTGCAGGCGAGGGGGAGATTGAAACTGGGCGATGCTGAGTCTGGGAAGCAGAAAGAGAGTTAAAAGTCCAACAAGGGCCATGTCAGTGAATTCTGACAGTGCTGTGGTACTGGGATCAGTGCTGGGACGGTCACTCACCTCTACAGAGGTGTCCAAACAAAACAAACTCATCTAAGCCCTCGTGGACACGTAAGCTACTGCAGTAGCGCAACACTCCCGGCAGAACTTTGGCCGGGTCAGTTACTAGTGCCGGTTAGCACAGCCGGGAGAAGGCAGTGCAAACCTGCCCCCGACTCGCATAGTGGTGGCTGGGCTTGGCTTGTTTTCTTCTTCATATTTGGATGAGTCATATCAGGGAGGAGCACATTGCGAAGCCCTCAAAATCGAAACAGAAAGCACAGGCACGTGACACAACAGGGGCTGGCTGTGCTGTCAGACATCTCAGGCTGTGCAGTCATTTCGGGACTTGACAGCACACACACCCAGCTCGGCTCCCCACGGCACGACCTTAGCCCTCTCCAGCGTCTCAGCTCCGCACCCAGTCAGATGGGCAGCCGGTAAGTATCCTCCACCGAGACCCCCGCCTTTTTAACACCAGGAGGAGAAGTGGTGTTGCAGGGTGCAATATCTTGGAGGGAGCAGGTCCCTCTCCAGCTGTAGGACGGTTTAAGGGCAGTTCCTCCACAGTCTGTTCCATTTGCCGCTGGCTGATTTTTCTTTGCTGGCAGTCCTTAGCTTCTCAGTGGCCGCCTTTCTTCATCTATGGTTTCCCTGCAGCTGAGGGGAAAGAGGGTTCGAGGAAGCCATGGGGCTGGGGGGCGGGGCAAGTGTCTTGAAGGAAAGTGCCAAGTCCAAAGCTGCCTTCCTTTCCCACCACTCTTGCACGGCATTCCTACCCACAGCAGCCAGGGAGAGGGGATGCAGCAAAGTCAGGTCTTCGGGGGGGACTCTTCAGTGCAAGAGAACATGTCCATTCCCTTGTCCCTTTAAATTCAGCCCCACTGCAGTGGCAACCGGTGACTCCACAGAGATAGGTGACCCTGCACAGAGGCCAGATCCTGTGCCAGAGCTGCATGCATTCCTGCCACCTTTGCCCAGGCACTCTGTCAACAGCTTGTTGGAGAAAGCACAGCCCCAGCCTGGGAATGTGCTCACCTGCCTACCGGCAGCAGAGGAAAGGGCTGTGCAGTCTCAACAGCACAGAGGGTGCCTGTGAGCCACATCTCCCCCAAAGACACCCCAGGGAACTCCTGAGCCATGCACATGGAGCCTCTCTCTGCCGGGGAGACTGAGACACAGAGCTCTCCTGTGGTGAAACCCAGTGTTTCCAGCAATGCCTGTCCAGAAAGAAGGTGGCTGAATCCAGACTGGGGCTTGCTGTGCCATGCTTTGATTCCTCTTTCTTGCACTTCTGAGGAAGAGCCACAGAGTCTCCTGTCCAAAGGCATAGGCACCTCCTTAGAGGTGGCAAGGCTGCAGATGTTTGGGAAAAACCCCAGCTGTACACTGGGTGACAGCTCTTTCCTGTTTGTTCCTTGCTTCTCAGCCAGGCTGCCACCAAAGGATGAGCTGCAGAGCTCACAAATGCCGTGCTTGCAGCTGCACTGGTGGCAGGGTACTGGGTCTCAGCCTTCACTGCCAAAGTATACATCCCCTCCAGGCCAGCCATGTGTTCCCTATCCAGCTGGCACAAGGCACCCCCTCCAGGCATTTTTCCGGCCCTGTCACAGTCACGCCTAGGGACAGGGATTTACCTGCTGGGCTGGCTGGAGAGACAGCAGAAAGATAAGGGGCAAAGCTGCCTGAAATTTGGCAATGAACAGAGGGACATCCCTGGGAAAAGAAAATACGTCCTTATAGATATGAGCCTCAAAGCAAAAAAGAGGGCAGAGAAACCATGGGGTTTCCCCAGGCCCTCATAGATACAGAGATCCCATAGCAGCACGGAGTCTCTGAGGTGGCTGTCCTCTACCCCTGCCATATAATATCCACACACCTGCTAGGAATTTAATTCTCTGTCCCCTCTCTAGTAAATATGTGCAAGTAGGACAATTTTAATAGCTTTTATATTTTATAGATGTTGGGGAAGTAAACATGAGATGATTGAACAAAAAGCCTGTATTTTTACAAGCCCTCCTTCCTTAGGAAACCAGTCTAAAGAAATGCAACATCAAAGACTGGTGGGTGGGCAAGGCCAGGAGCTGGCTGGGCTGTACTGGTCCCAGCTCTGACAGAAATTAGAACAGAGTTAGAACTTTCCCCAGTTCTTACAGAAATCCCTGGGGAGCTGGCCAGCTAACCAAGAGTCCCTTCCAAGTGCAACTTGTTCTGAGGGCTGTGAGGCAGGACAGCAGGGAGAACAGTGGGTGGTGTGAGCCCTTGTGGAACAGGGAGAGGAAAAGCAGGAATGCCTGGCTGCAGGAGACCCTGTGTAAGATAAACAAATCAAGGGGCAGTATTAGGGGCAAGACAAACCGTGGTGAAATTACATGTGCCTGAGGTCTCATTCTGCAACACACTCTGTGCCCAACTTCCTGGTTGCTTGTGTCTTCATTGTAGATTCGGAACAATGGGCAACCTCCATGTGACCTTCCAGTCTCTCCAGAAGCCCGTTGTGAAGAAGACCTTCAAGGGAAGCTACAAGAAGTGAGGGAAAAGCGATCAGGGGAAGTGGACAGGTTGGTGTCTGATGCTGTGACCCCCTTCCATGCTGTATGTGTGCTGCTCCTGGCCATGACTGTGTGAAGAAGAAGTTTGGGACAGAGAAGCTTTCTCTCTGTGCTCATTAAAAACAGGTGCCCACTTCCAAGTATCCAGGGAGAGACAGGGTGTGGGAGGGGGATACTGAAGGGGTCTCTAGTCACCAGCACCACAGCCGGGCACTGGGTACAAATTTAGTGGAGTCTCTCCTGGCACTCTAAAAACTGAGAGGTTGGGCTGTACCAAATCCACAAGCAGCTTTGGACAATGACCTAGAGAACATCCAGGACATCAGGATGACGTACCACTAGGCAATAGGCAATGAAGGGGGGACAGTGGGACCAACATGAACTTTTTGAAGGAAAGTGGTGAATGATTCTTAGGAGATAATGCTTGTCAAAGGGGGGGTAAAAGTTATTTGCAAAGCCTCGAGTCAGAGGCTGAGCTTGAAGCCAAGGTCTCCGAGCTCTTTGTCCTGCTTGTGTCTCTTTGCAAATCTGGGTGGTCTGTGCTGTGATGCCATGTGGATCTGCAGGCAGTGATACCCCTTCCTGATGCCTCTTCCCTATTTTTCAGTGTGAAGCCGAAACCTGCAAGAGGGCACTGAGGACAGTTCACATTTCTGGGAAAGGACCAGTCTCAGGTTTGCTAAGCAGTCTGAGAGAGGAGCACAGAGGATGGCAATCACAGGTCTGTCTCAGTAGCACCCATGTCCCTGGGCCTCAGGGGAGGGTGAGTGGCTGCAGGTCGATCCAGGGTGCCTCTCTGAGCTGGGCACCTGCCTGTCTGAGCAGGGCATTGGTTCCAGGCAACCAGGACAGAGGAGCACCATGTTTGCCAGCCTCAGTGGTGGGAGCAGAGCTGCAGGCAATCGGTCCTGGTGTGCTCAGAAATCTATGGGCATGTGGAGCTCAGGTGCTGGAAAAGGGTGGCATCGATGGCACTGACTGTCCCAGAGCTATAGGACAGGGGCAGGGAGGCAAGGGGAGCCCTGCAGTTCAGCTCCTGTCATACCTGCACTTTACTCAGTAGTCCAAAGATCACAAGGGATGTCCTTGTCTGATTAAGACTGAAAGAAAAGCATTTTCCCAGAATAGCTCTTAACTCCTCCTCCTTTTACTCAGTGGTCCAAAGATCACAAGGCTTGTCATTGTTTGACCAAAACTGAAAGAAAAGCATTTTCCCCAGAATAGCTGTAAAGCTCCTTCTTATCAGACAGCAGTTTTGCTCTCCTGCCATCACTGCTGTTTGCTGACAAGTGCCTCTCTTTTTCAACATGAGAGACCATGGTGCAAGGGGCATGTGGGGAGCTGAGTCATACCATCCTCCCAGTGCCGGTCCATACATGGGACATCATTAAGCCACCTTTGCTGTGACAAAAAATGCACCAAATGTACCCCCGTCGACCCAGTAACACATGCAGCACAGTCCTAGGCAGGACTGAGATGCTTCGGTTCTGTTTGCAAGGGGAGTCCTAAACTCCAGCAACACAGGCTCAGAGCACATCTTGGGAAGAGTGCCATAATGGACAACAACTGAGGGGTCCCCCCATTTATGTTTTGCAATAGGCATCCCCACAGCAGGCTTTTCCATGGCACCAAGAAAGCATACAGGCACCAGGATGGGTCTGCTGCAACAGAGGTGTACAGGGTACCCGCTCTATGTGCTGAGTCTCCTCGAGGCTGCTGGGACCTTGACCTTGATGGTCTATGCACTGCTGTGTGAAGTTGGAAACCTGGTTGACCTCCCTGACAAACGCATTGGCTTTTACAACTTCTGCCTGTGGAATGAGACAGCCGGGGAGCTGCAGTGCCTGGACTACAAGCATCTACAGGTGATGGGCATCAGCCTACCAGAAATAGCGCTAGCCAGGGTTTGCGTCTATACCTGCCTGGTCTTCAGCATCTTCTACCCCCTTTTTGTTGTAAATGTGCAGTGCACAGAGCAGAGAGAGGGGTGGAAGATGATCCTCATCATACTCTTTATCCAGATGATAATCCTGTCTGGAGGCCTGGGTATGTTTCTTTTACAAACCTCACAGTGGATTCATCCCTCTGATTTCACTGGGGGCTTCCTGGCACTGCTTGGGACTCAGGCTCTGCTACTGCTTCAGATTCTCACTGCCACTATGTACCTCAGCTGGGTCAAGCACACAGACAAGTGTCAAAGGCCTTTTACAGAGAAGGTCCTGCCCACTGAGATTTGACAGTGAAGAAGATGCAAAAGCTATCATTAACCTGATTTAAATTAGTAATCCCAATGCAGCTTTAGTCACTGGCAAGAATTTTATCCTTAGTCCAAAGGCTCATGTCCAGCCATGCTCTGGCATATTGCTGTGTGCAACACTCCTCTCTCGAGTTGGCAGCAGACACCAATAGCCACAGCGCATGACAGAAGCTTCCCAGGAACAACAGCGTGTAACATCCCTCAGTATGGGGAACAGCATCAAAGCAACAGCACTTCTGGCCCTGACCCAAAGGGCAGTGATCAGAACCAGCAGACAGTGGACACAGTCCTCTGTCCTAAGATAATATCTAGTTTAAGTTCAGCCAAGCAGGGAAGGAAGCATACACCCTTTCTTGGAGCTGCCCAGAGAATATGCTCCTTCTCCACCTCCTGGACTAACCAGGGATGCCTTCAAGGTAATTGTGACTTGAGTAGCTGTGGCTTCATGCTGCCATTACAGCAGTAGCAGCCTCAAAGGTGCACTGAAAATACTCTCTTCAGCAGGAGCACCTGTACTTCACCAACTCTAATAGTATCTGGAGTGACTCTGCCTTAGTGCATCCAACCCTAGCAGCAGCAGAGCACCTGGAGAGGCAGCCTAACAACTTGATGAACAGAGCCCCAGTGAGGAGGGTTTCCATGAGGAAGCAGAGGATTTTGGTGCAGAGCCCCAGGTTTGTTCCCCACTGATATTATGGGGCTGAGCCCAGCACTCCAGCAACCTTTGAGACTCCAGAAGAAGTGGTTCTGTGTGATGGCAGCTCACCACAAAGCCGCTCAGGACACACACCACACAAGGGTGTGCTCAGGGAGCAGGGCTAGGGCTGCCAAAAGGCTGCAGTGCAATGCCCCAGCTAGGCCATCATAGCCAGAGCACTGGATGGAGTCTCCATGCCATGTCTGTAACCTTGCGCAAAGAAACACCTTTGCCGCCACCCCCTTTGCGGACATGAGGGTCGATTTTCTCTCCTCTTTCAGTCTTGGTGGGGATGTGGCTGGTGATGGTAGTTTGACTGATTCTTCATTTCAGTAAAGGCTCTCGCACCTGGCCTCACTGGTTTGTTCATCACCCTTTTGGATTGGGAAGAGGATAGCAAGGGGTATTCATCCCTTCCTAGACCCCCATGCACACTGCCAGGGGTCAGCCCCCTCAGGACAGTCCTGGCCTTGCCAATCTGCTCCTACTCATGTCTTCCTCAGCCATGGGAGGACTGATGGAGTCCAGAAGCAAATTTGGCATTGGGTCCAACGTAGACAGCCTGCCAAGCCCCACTGCAGCTGTCACAGAGGGACCACAAGGAAGCCCCCAAGGCTGAACCATGACTATGCAGCTCTGCAGAGCCAGCAAAGGCCTTCCAAGTCAGCAACTCCCTGCTCCCTTCCAGTCCCAATACTGACCCACCAAAAGAACACTCACAGAAACCAGAATGTCTTCTTTAATCTGTCAATGCTCTGAAATGCCACACAAATGAACGCATTCTAATCTGGAGCCAAATCCCACTGAACCCAGCACAGACTGGAAGAAGTGAGTGCCTCATTCCTTTCCCCTCCCTGGTCTTTGTAGGTATCCTACCAGCTCCATAGGCCACCAGCACAGCAGACACACAGTCCGCTCCAGGCCCTCCTCCCACTGTCCTCAGCACCATGGGAAGGGACACTCGCCCCACTGTCCCCTCTACTCCTGGGGAGTCCCAGAGGAGATGTTAGCTGAAAAAGATCTCCCTGACATATTTCAGAACGTCGTCTTCAGAGTTCTCCCCGCCTGTGCTCCCTGTGTCGGCAACAGCACCAGCACCAGGAGGGGATGGCAGCACCGGACTGTGGTCGCTGCCTTCCCCCGTGTTGGCCTTGCTCCCAGAAGCCTCGTTTAGTGTTGGCTGGAGCTCTTGTTCCTCTCTGCTCCCAGACTGGGCCTTCTCTTCACTTTCCTCGCAATGTAGATTCTGACCAAAGGAAAAACAAACAAACCCGGCCGTGCGTGACTTCACCCCGGGAGCGCCCCAAGGAGTAGAGGGTGCAGCCCACCATCCCCGCGGGAGAACAGGCCCCAGGCCCGCGGTGGAGCCTGCTTCTGCCCTGCAGCGCCCGGCAAGGGCTGCGCTGCTGGGATGGAGAGGAGGGGACCGGGAAAACTGCGCGGTAAGCGGAAGGGCCCCCCGACCCGCCCCCGGGAGAGGGGCCGCCCGCCCGCGCTCCCCTACGGCCAGGGCCGAGTGCCGCAGGTCCCGGCTCACCTCTGCCAGGACCGCCAAGGCCACCTCCACCAGCTCCGCCTCGTTCATACAATACACCGCCGCCGCCCTGGGCCGCGCACAGGGGGGCGCTAAGAGCGGGCAGCGCCCGGGCTCGCTCCCCGCCCGCCGGCCCCGCCCCGGCGGCGCTACCTGCGCCTTGCCGCCGCCCGCCGCCGCCCGGCCCGGGGGGGCGAGGACGCCCCCGCCCGCTCGGCCCCCGCCGCCCCCATCCAGGCCGGGAGCTGCCGCCTCCGCCCGCCCGCCGCCATCCCCCGCCAGGGAACACCGCGGAGGGGGCGGTGCCGCAGGGACAACTTCCGCCCGCCCCTCCGAGCGTGCTTCCTCGCTCCCCCGAGAGCGCGGCGGAGCTGGAAAGGCGGCCCCACGCCGCCCTACAGCCCAAGTCACGACAGAGCCCCGTGCTTGGTCAGGCAGGGCGGGAGGCGACGTAGGCGGGCAGGCAGCCACGCGTTCCTCAGTATTCCAAGGAGCAAGCCGGGCTTTGGGCCAGCTGCGGAGGAGCAAACAGCACGTTTGGAACACCCCTTGCCAGCCACTCGGGCCCCGGCGCTCGCTGCTGCGGGGGCGCCCTCCGCAGGCTGTGGCGAGCAGCGCTGCCCTGTGCGGGAGAGGCGGGCGCTGCTGAGGGGAAGCAGGAGTGAGAAGAGCCTGCTCAAAGGATAGAGTAAAATCCCCCTTAGGAATAAAGCATATCTGAGGATTGTTCTAGCAAAACAAGATGTTAATTCCTTCAGGCTTCTGGCACAGTATCAATGTTGTCCTAATGCATCATTTTGCATAGCAGCCTTGGTCTGGAACATCTCTTTAATATTTTATTTCACTAGTAGTGAAAACTAGGGAGTTTTTTTTAGTCGTACTTATGAAGCAAACTTGAAAGTAGTTTCTCTCCAGAATCTCATCTGACCCTTTGTCAGTGTTGTCAGAAGGTAACAGCTGGAAGAAGCTAATATCCCTGGAAATGTTCAAAGCCAAGTTGGATGGGGCTTTGAGCTGCCTGGTCTAGTGAAAGTTACCCCTGCCCACAGCAAGGCAGCTGGAACTAGATGATCTTTAAGGTCCTTTCCAACCCAAACCATTCTATAATTCTCTAACTCCAAATTCTAAAATACCTATGCAATGCAGTCAACCCTGCAAGGGCTTGGAATGCAACCACAGTCTTTCTTGGCCTTTTGAGAGTCCAGCAAAGGCTCCCACTTGAGAGCTCTCTAAACTCTCAGGTCCTCAGACCAACCATGGGAGTTTCTGAAGCCATTCAAAGTCAGCACTAGGTTTGAGGAGACATTATCTTGGACTGGCATGAGGAGAAGCTGCAGCACCATGAGTATCGCATCCCACTGAGGTAGAAGCCCGGTACTGTAGATGTCAGTCTGCCAGGGGACTTGAGGGGGTTTTCAGATGAGACTGTAGTCAGCAAGAGCAAGTTACTCAATGGACAACAGGTACCCATAGCATGAACATGCCTGTAGTGAGGATTTCAGTACCCAGCAGTGTTACCCTTTAGCAGCTGTCTGTGAATATGGCTACCCATATGGCTCATGAATGGCTGTTTGTTTTCCAGTGGAGTGTATGCTCTGCCAAGGAACACCACCACCATAAGCTCCCAATACAGGCCAAGGACATAAAGCACCAAAAAGTTCCGTGGCAACGTGTAAGCAGATGAAATATGTCTGCTTAGTCCACTCAAAGACTACAAAGTGCCTTAGCACAGCACTTTCCCTGGTGTTGGAGGGTGCAGGGGGAAAGACAGCTCCAGTGCCAGAGAGCACTATAAAGGGCCAGACTGGTTCTGGCTCTCCCTCCTCCTACCCACCATCAGGTACCTGCTAGGCATTAATTAGTTTCTCAACTCCAGCACAAGCATTTCAAAGTCTGACTAAGGATCTTTGCTGTAGTTGGTAGCAGATACCTATGACAAGGTACATCCAAACAAAGGCAATTATTTTTGTTCATGGATGTCTGGTTCCCCCTGGTGTGCGGGTGTCAGTGCCGGAAGCACCTAGTGAAAAAGACACAAGGGCCTTTTCTCCATGCAGGAGACTCTTGGACATCACTGTCTCAGCCACCCTCTCCCTGTTTTGCAGCAACAGCTGAACAAAACACAGAGCTCAAGTGCAAGGGAATACTTTCTTTTTATGGAAAAAAAAAAACCAAACAAAAACCAAACTAACAAAATCATAACAACAAATGTTACATAGAAAGAATATTCTGGTTTCACGTCAGCCTTTCCAGTTTGAGTCACCTTATCAACATGCACTGTGCTGCCTGATGCTTGCCTCCTCCAGCCTCACCTTCTGCAGAACCCCTGACACGACTCCAACAGCCTTCCAGCCATGTGCTACTCAAGACTCCCTAACAGAGGGAAGCCCAGCTGCCATAATGGGTCAGTGGAGACTTATTTTTCAGTGCTGCCACCGATCCAGTCCCATACTGGCATTCTATTGCACAGTGGTTTGGCAAATGTATTTGTCAAGAGGCAAAAGCTACAATGAGAAGAGGGACTTTGCTTTGCCTTCTCTCCCATGCACTTTGTTCCTGTAGAGTTAACACTGTTTTTTCCAAGTCTGTAGTTTTCCCTTCGGTACTGTCCAGGTTAAGACTTTTGAGCCAGTAAAGTTGTTAATTTAATCTTCCCATCCATAGAGGCAGTGAGGCAGGTCCCACAGTCCATGGCTGTGCTCCAGTCCACTGTGACAACAGGAGCTCGGTGTCCTCCCAGGGAAAGGCAGCTTTCCAGAACCTTTTCTTCACCATTTAACTAAAAGAAGGAAAGTGTAGATTTTAAGGAGGTAAGTTTCTGCAGTAGGGACAATGCACCCAAAAAGAGAAGCCAAAGACTGCTACAAGACTCCACATCTGACATCATGCACAACTAAGCAGAAAACCAGAGAGATACTGAGATGTGTGTAGCGCATATGAGAAAGGAAGTTTCCAGTCTCAGAAGCACATGTTCTCAAGCAGCTCAACTTCAGATGTGAACTGACCTGCAGTAATTGAACAAGGCAGGCTAAGAGCACATCCTGATGAGAAACATGTAAGCCTAAGCTAAAGCTCATGTTAGTTCACATGCTGTGAGTGCCCCAGATGCAAAGTAAAAATTCCACCTAATCTGCTTTGCAATGGCTTATACTCAAGAGAAGGCAACGGGCATGTCGTCAGTAACCATTTGTAACTGAGGCACAGACATTTGTGAACTTTGAACCACTCAGCCTTACGTTTCAATTGATTTCAGTACACAGTAAGGGGAGAATCAAGCTGGGTCTAACACAGCACCAACAAGCACACAAGGCAGATTAAAGATGAGCATCAGTCACAATCACACATTTTGCATTGAACTGGCATGCATCCGTACATTAAAAAAAATAATTAAAACTCTGTCCCAGGCACTTGGACCCTAAGAAAAATTGCCACAGCTAAACTTTAAGAAGGAGGAGCACACATACTCCAGCTACATACAGAGGATCCAAACACTTGCTAAACACCACACTGCTAAAATGCACACTCTGTGAAACTGAGCAATAACTATCACAGAGCAAGGATGGGTAGGTTCTGTTTGAGAAATTCCAGTGTCTGCTGCTGCACCCTTGTAATTAACAAAAACCTGTATGGATGTGTAAGGGTATCCCCCATCACTTCTCAGACTTACCTTAAAAATTACTCCCCCGGTAGAAGAACATGTCAACATATAATTGCCCTCAGAGTCAAAAGCAAAAAGCCGTCCTCGTGGGAACTGGACTTGCTTGTAGCCACTGTACCCAGACAGAACAAACGGACCTGTAGCTTCACTGGGAAGGTCATACTCAGACACCTTCAAGCCACTTTTGTGAATATTCCACTGAATAAACTAGAATGAGGAAAAGAGATGACAAAAGCCTATAGTGAAATTAACTAGGATCAAAGTAAGAGTGGCCATTTGTTGTTTTTAAGCAAAGTGGCTATTCCTCACAAACAGAAGATGGCATTTTGACATCTATATCTAAGTGGCTATATCAATAAAACACAGTGTAGTGGTTTTGAGTCTAGGCCTTCCTTGGTGATCAGGTTGTAACCAAGGAACCAAGGTCATGTTCCCAGTATTCCAGGCACTTGGCTGGGAGCCAAGTCCAACCTGGGACACACAGGTTGCAAAAGCAGTAAGAGTCCAGGCAAACCTATGCCCTACCTTCGATGAGCACTGCTGCCTATCTGTCCTTCCACACTGCATGCAGTATCCTGGTGAGAATTCACTTAACTCTCCTCATCTGAGGCTCCACACCTTCAGGCAGATGGTTCCCTTCCTAAGCCACACCTCTACTGCTGAAGACTGCAGAACTGCAGAAATTGAAGCATTTATTATAAGCAACAGAGAGCTGCTGACAAGGAGATTTACACAAAATGGTCAAGGATCTGCTTCCCTGTGAATCCCAGATCTCAAATGTGGTGATCTCAGGGGCACAGAAATGTCATCTTCACATGGACTACTTAGGAAGGGGATGTCACTAACAGCAGGATTTGCAGACAAGGTCCAAGACAGCTCCAGCTCCTAATATACTTTTCAGCCCCTCTCCCTGCAGAGACCGAACGGAGCAGGGTGGTCCTGCAGATCAGACGGTACGTAAGATTACAGTTAGCAGCCCAGAGATCGTCCAGGTTCTGAGCGTATTTTTACTACTGTCCCCACCATACGGAGAAGACTCCAGAAGCGATCTCACTGCCAGTAGAAGCTGATGAGTAGGTCACCCACGGCCTACCTTGCCATCCTCGCCTATGCTGTAGACTGTGTTCTCATCATAGCTGAACTCAACGGAGTAGACTTCCCCATCATGGGCCTTCCAGCTCATGGCGCACTCGTGCTGCTGCATATCTAAGGGGAGAACCAGTACTGAACACTTTTTGTACTCACACAGAGCTAAGGTGAAAAGAGAGAGAGGCCTTTTATGTTCCTAAGGTCTCTGTCCCAGCCCTCTAAACCCGCTGGGGGGAGCCCAATCCAATTCCAGCACCCTGTGCTTATACTCCAGCATATGGCTTTCACTTGGGCCACAAAAATCATTGCCTGTAACTACTCAACTCTTCCTCCAGCTTTACAGGGCTGCTCACTGTCAACTGCAAACATTCTGCATCCAAGCCCACCGGCACCTCTCCTCCCCTTGTTATCCCCATCCACCCTCACAGCTGCTGCGAGCTCTGTCCTCCCACAGAGGGAGGGGCTGCAGTCTCCAGGTAGCACCCGTGCCAGAAGCAGATTCACAGATGAGAGCAGCCCAAACTGCCTTTATTAAAAGGCCAGGCTGAAGAGGGCAAAGCCTGAGAAACAGAAATTGCTCAAGGAAGGAGGACCCATGTGAAGCCCATGCCTTCAAATGGAAGGTCACACAATAGTTGCTTTCCTCAAGACTCAGCCTCCAACAGACGTACTGCTATCTGGTATGACCCAAGAACATGTGGCTCAAGTTAACTCTCCTCCTCAGCAGGAGAGAAACAACAAATCCAGCTGCACTACCAGGGTCTCCAGCCAATGTCCTCCAGAAAAAGTTTGTCAATTCACTCCCAAGAGCTACTGTAGAGGAGAGAAAATAGCTTCCACCTGGGTGTTCAGGCATATCTCACAGTTGCCTCCCGGCTGGCAGAAGGGTCCTAAGGGCAGCCAGCAGAGGATTAGGAGCCACCTCACTGCCCAGTTTCACAGAATCATAGAATCATTTAGGTTAGAAAAGACCTCCAAGATCATCCAGCCCAACCATAACCCTAACACTGCCAAGTCCACCACTAAGCCATGTCCCTAAGTGCCACATTTATACATCTTTTAGATACGTCCAGGGAGTGACTCCAGCACTTTCCTGGGCAGCCTGTTTCAGTGCTTAACAACCCTTGTGGTGACTTAAGTTTTCCTAATATCCAATCTAAACCTCCTCTGATGCACCTTGAGGCTGTTCCCTCTTGTCCTATCCCTTGTTACTTGGGAGAAGAGACCAACCCCCACCTGGCTACCACCTCTTTTCAGGTAGTTGTAGAAAATGGTAAGGTCTCCCCTGAGTCTCCATCTCTCCAAGCTAAACACCCCCAGCTTCTGCAGCTCCTTCTCAAGAGACTGGTGCTCTAGACCTTTCACCAGCTTTGTTTTTGCTCTTTGGACATGCTCCAGCCCTGCAATATCTTTCTTGTGGTGAGAGGCCCAAAACTGAACACACTGTTGGAGCTGCGGCCTCGCCAGTGCCAAGTACAATGGGCAACCACTTTCCTAGTCCTGGAGGCCACACTATTTGTGATACAAGCCAGGATGCCAGCCATGGCCACCTGGCCTCACAGCTGGTTATTAACCAATACCCCCAGGTCCTTTTCCGCCATACCAAAGAGACGAACAATCCCATCTGCAGCCCCGGTGACCAGCAGGTTGCCATTGTGGTTGAAGGCTGTGCAGTTAATAGCAATGGGCTCAGGCTCCAGGGAGAACTGCAGCTGGAAGGGAAAGGCTGCATTAATGCCAAGAAACAGAGCAAGGGGTGCTGAAGAGCTGATCTGCAGGGGAAGGAGGAAAGATGGCATCTAGTAGCAAGAACTCCTACGGTTTGGAGCCCTACACCTCTAGTGATTACAGACTTCAAGGTTGGCAATGGCATTTTACTGTGACACTAAACCAACAATTCACCTCAGCCAAACCACAGCTTTCTTGGCCATGGCCTCAAGATTGCAAAACCAGCTTCTGGCAGGCATTAGCTTGAGTATGTTGCTTTCTCCTTCATGTCAGAGACAGCACTTCACTTAAAAACAGGGAGGGCAAGGGAAACAGCAGTAACAAAAACCCTCAGTATAGCTCAACTAGAAAAAGCCTGAGCAAAGCATCATTCAATCCCCACTTGGGATATTTACAGTCACAAACTGTGCAGGCAGGATAGAAACAAGGCTATGGACTATTTTGAAGAATCCCTTAAAAAAGTCCAACACAACAATAAAACAAAAAAACTTCACCCAAGGCCAGCAGCTACTTATTTATTTTTACCCTGAATGTGATTGAGGGGAAAGGAGGAAGGAGGAAAAAGAAGAGTATTGAAAAGAAAGTCAGCATAATATAGAAAGAGGGCTCCTATGCATTGAAACAGAAGACACTCATTCTCAGCAAGCAGACTGAGAAAGAAAAGAAACCCAGCAAGTACCTGCTGCTTCATCGTCTTAGTGTCCCACAGTAGCAGCTTCCCAGGAACTTGATTCATGCTTTTGCCCCCAGAGCTGACTACTGAGAAGTCCATGTGGGAGACAAGGCTTTGGGCAGCCGCAGAACAAACAAAAGAGGCACCACTTGGGCTGCAGGCAAGTGAGAGGATCCTGAAACATAGGCACATAGTCTGAATCGCCTCTCTCCAGCAGCTGCCTCAAGCACAACATTCAAATACAGCCTCTCCCATTAAGACTCGGCAAGACAGGGTGCACTGTAAAGGAGGGCAGTATTCCTGTGCTTAGACAGATTTTGAGTGTCTCCCATTTAACTGAGCAGTTTCACACTGCCCAGAGAGGGACTGTTCTCTGGATGAAGGCTAGATAGTTCTGAAGTTGCAGAAAAACAGCAGGAACATTGAGACGTTCACTGTCAAACACAACACCATTTATATTTATATACAAAAATCAGTATTCCAGAGTTACCTGGGCATGTCTTCATCAATGCTGATTTCACAGAGATTCTTCTTTGCTTCTGTGTCATAAAGACGAACTGTCCCAACCCCACTGCCAAGCAATAGCTTGAAACCAGTAAGGAGTAGATGGAAAGAGTGTGAGTGAGCAGTACAATGATGCTGTCCAACAACCACCAACACTACCTTTTTTTTTTTCTATTTATGCATTCAGACTAAATTTCACACCATTAGGGTACATCCTGTCTTCCTGTGCAATCATGCTGAATAGGACTACCCCAGAGCCACAGAAGTCAGAGTAAAAACCTTGCTTTCCCATGAGAAAAGATCTAATAGGGACCAAGGTGACACAAACACCACTTTCTAGATCATGGCTCAACACTAGAGGATGCAAAACATCTATGGAATCTCAATATCTAGGGGAGCAAGGAAAGAGAAAGTAAGGATTGTTAATTCTCTGCTAAAGAGAAAATCAAGCAGAGACCACCTCCTTTCATCCATGGGAGAATGAAATCATCCAGAAGGGCTCACACATGCTTTATCAGTGGTATTACAATTTAAATTAACATTTAAATTATGGAGGGATGCATTGTAAAAGAAAACTAAGCAAGACAGATCCTTGTCACTTCAATGCCTAATTTGCTGATGAATCCCACACATATTTCTGAAAGAATAATCTTTCTATTAGCAAGCAGGAAATAAATTCCACAAAGCAGAAGAAACATCAACACAACACAACACAACAAGCAAAGTGCAGCAACTGCATGGACAACTTGCTTTCTAAAAGCAAAAGAAAAAAGAGACAAGCTGTAGCACTAGCTCTTCACAGGTGGCATTTTGGGGTTAGCAAGCAACAGATAGTCTGTGCCAGATTGTAAACAGTACTGCCTTCTCACACAGCCCTGTTTCTTTGCCAAGGGAGGGCAAGAAACATTAGCAACAGTTCTAGGACTCAGAAGAATGCATATAATTTAAGGCTCCTCTCTAGTAACAGAACTAGAGAAAAAGGGGTACAGGAGACATTTCAACTGCCATGTTATTTAAACAAGCTCCAAGCTCCTTATGTACACACAGACCCTCCACTCTTAAGACATCAGTATAAAACTGGCCATGGAACCCTTTTCACACCTGCACAAGTAAAATGCCACTCACCATACCCCTGTTTCCCCTTCTCTGCTGCTGGCTCAGGGTATGAGTAAAGCTCCACAGCTCTCTGCTGCAGGGTTGTTACAACAGGCTGTTTTAACAGGTTGCCTCTGCCTGTTTTTACAAGTGGCTGTGTGCTCTGCCTGAAGACAAGGAACTACTTCTATCCTGCAGCTGTACCCACAATGCAGCTTGGGAACTTCTGTTTTAGGGCCAACTGAAGTGGTGGTGAATTCCTTGCTCAAAACAGAGAACACTCCCCACGCTAGTTTTTCTTAGACCATAGAGCCTTTGGTTCCCCATGTCCCACTGAAAGTGGAAACTAACCGTTGCCCTAATCTTATCCACAGTGCTGCTGTCTAGAAACTACCATGCAACACAGCCCCAAATCATCTGCTGCACCTCTCAAGCCTCCACACGCAGACTACTCACCAGCCGATCACGCTTAGTCGCCCATTCCAGAGACAGCAATGGAGATTTGGAAATGGACGAAGCTTTAGTTTGCATTATGGGGTTAAAAGACCAGACTTTGATGACCCCATCCACATCCAAGCTGGCCACCCTCCGTCCAGAACAATCAACCCTGTGTGTAGAACAAAATCGATGGCATATTTTTCTCCCTCCAATTCTTAGACGCAAGTAGATATCCCACTAATCCATCCTTTCCTGGCCACGTACCAGTTCCTTCTGCAGGAATCAGAACCTCCTTGTACCACCTCCCACTCAGTTCACAGTAACTAGCACAATGAGGTGCACTAAGCTCCAGATGTAAAGCAAAATGCCCTTACGCCATACCATCCTGCTTTCCAAGGGAGTTTCTTCCCAGCTAGCATCTCCCAATCACAAAAATCTCTGTCCATTTTCACTGCACAAGCTACAGGCTATTTTCAGTCACACCAACTTGACTGCCCTACAACTGAGAGTACACGCACAATGTGCTGGCCAAAAGAGAGGCTGGGAGAAAGAGGCCAGACACAGTTGGTCCTTCTGCAGAGGTTTGTACAAGAAACCCCTTTTTGGAGAGTCCATTACCTGCAGTACATGATGGAGGAATGGTGCTCCCCATACTCCTCCTGGCTCAAGACGATGAAAGGCTGTTCCTGCCGAACTCCCACAGCCTCCGCACTACTGGCAGGCATTTTGGCTGAAGTATCTGTTTGCTCAGCATGCAGCTCTGAGCATGGTTCTGTCTCAGCTATGCCAGTATCTGTTTTCTTCTCAGCACTTTGGCCCTGAAGGAAGAAATCCTGTGTGAAATACAAGGAAGCAGCAGCTCCGTATCAAGCGCCTCAGCCACCCCAGCCTGATGGGAGAAAAAAAAAAAAAAAGAAGCTGCAACGAAACAGAAGAATTCTCAGCCCAACAGTCCTTCTTCCAGGGACCTTTCTGAGCACAAGGACAGTGTGTTGCACAATTGCACCATTTAACATGGCCTGCTTAGTTGCAGAGTCCCTTAAATGCCCCTCCATGTGCCCAGCCACACACTTTCCTGTAAGAGGTAAAAAAAAGCTCACACGTCAGCCAGTATCAGAGGCCTGTTTAGATGCCATTAGAACACAAATTCACAAGTAAATCAACATATTTCAAGGAATTCTTGCATTCAGCAGTATAAGTTAAGTCCATATAATATGCAGTTAAGCAAACCTGCACAAAGTCTCTTGTTGGATCTTAAACAGCAGTTTCTGCCAGAGATTTAGACTGTGTGCACTGGAGCCACCACTGCAGCCAACTGACTGATGACAACAGTAGAGTTGGCACATGAGTCCAAAAGCTTAAAACCCAATTTGACAGGGAAGACAGAGCAAATGGAGTTTTAGAAGGTGAAGGTATTTGGATAAGACAAGATCTGCACCGCAGCACACGGAAGTGTTAGGAAGCAGCTTAGTCCTCCTTTGCTACCAGAAGGTGAACAAGAAGCAGGTACAGCACATAAGCCAGTAGAACATCTGCAAGCATTCTTCTATTAAACCATCCTCTGAAAATTAAGTGTCCCAAAATGGTATGGTTGGTTTTGAATCCATGTTCCCTAGCAAATGCTTGCCTCATTTACAGTAGCTTCACATCAGGACAAACAGATCAAACATCCGGACAAACAGATCAAACACTGCATAATCAAATAATCTGAAATCACAGAGCTGGAAAAGATTGGGAAATAAATCCAAGAATGATTCTCTCAATTAATGTGGGGAGGTAACAACCAAGGAATGTCACTCGTGTGAAAGAAACAGCAGCACCTTTGATTTTCCTTTTTGCTCACATGCGTTGAGAACAAGTGAAAGCTAAAGAGTACCAAGCTTGCCCAAAAGCACTAGAACCAGTTTTTACACTGCCCTAACCTGGAATATCACACAAAAAGGAAAGTCAAAGGAAACATACTGGGAAATTGGGCTTTGCAATTTTCCAACCACTGTTTAGAGCGTTTTGACTGAACTATAAAGAAAAAACAGTTCCCTCAAGGCCTTGAATGCTGAGTGATGGAGTAACTTAAAGCAGTGCTCCCACACATAGAACAGCCACACATACTGGCCAACAGGACACAGTCCCTAAGCACTGTCTCATACAGCCAAAATTAACATGGGTGAGATGCTGCCATCACTCCTCCTGTGCTCTGTATTCTTTAACAACGTGGCTGCTGAAAGCTGTACAACGCACAGGTGAACAGAAGTGGTCTGCTGTCCTTCAGCACTTAAATTCCAGGTCCTAGTTTTATTATTTCATTAGATCTGAAAGTAGGGCACACCCCCAGGCAAAACTGCAACATAAAGTGCAATAAACTTTCCTCTCCTGTCCAGGAAAACTTTCTATCAGCTTTCATCTATCCCATACAGAGACTACACAAATCTGCATAAGAACCCACAGGAAGAGAACTCACTTGGGCAGGATGGGTAGGACAAGTCCATTGCCACTGAGGAATGAGGATTTTAACAAGGCATTTGAACGCAGCCATTAAGGTGAATGAAACCTACTGCCCTCAGGACCAGGCTGTTGAAGAAGATCATGACAAAAGACAACTCTTCTTCCATTTGAAATGGGACCTGATTAACTACAGATATTAACCTCTGATACAGTTAGTTCCAAGTAGCAATTCAGAAGCTTAAAGGAAACACTTGCACTTCCTTTACCACTTAGTTTTACAAAAATACCAGCCTTCTGCTTCCCAGCCTTGCAGAGCTGACCAGTACCTGGAAGGTCCCTTTTGACAGCAGCTCCTTCCTTTCCTTCCCATGCTCTTGCAAGCGCTTCTGCCGCTGCTGCAGGGAACTTGACTCGCCTGAGGTTAAACCACTGAAGTGACTCTTCCCATCCTTAGAGCTCCCTGTTCCTTCTTTTCCTTTGGCACCCTGGAAGGCAGAGAAACGATTAAGCAAAGTTCTACTTGTGCTACGCTGCAGAACAAAGAGCAAAAGAGGCAGCAGAGAAATCAAGCACCTGCAAAGGCTCCACAACCCCACAGAAAACAGTAGCTGTTCTTGTGCCGCGTTCAGGCCCAGCATACATTGCAAGGCAGGAAAGGACATTTCATTTTTTCAGGTGGAAGCAAAAGCTTGAAGCAGTGCCATGCAGCAAGTTAACTCCTTGAATACTGAACAACTTTCAGTGAACACAGTTGATAATAACCTGGTGATTTGTTGGTTCTTTCTTCCCTAGCAGCATACTGCTAGTCTGCGTTGGAGAAGCCCCACTTGGATGGGCTGGTCTGGAAGGGCCCTTTTTACTCTGGGAGAGAAAAGTAGATAAAAAGCCTCCCCGGGACTGAAGAGAATGTGCTGTACTCCTCTGATTGCAGGTCATATCACTAATGAAAAAAAGGAAAACAAACAAACAAACAAACAGAATATGAAACTATAGCCAGGCAACCTGATCAAAGACCACCCAGCAAGTGAAGCTGCTTGAACCACTTGAAGACAGATGTTCATTTCCAAGCCAGGGGACTACTATGCATTTAAAAAACTGTTTGAAAACATCCTGTTAGTACCTGGTGTGGATCATTATAATTTCTGTAACCAAAAGCTCACTTCGCAGAGATGCCACTGAGACAGTGGGATCAACTGCAGCTGAATCCCCAGTAGGGCCATCTAACACTCCTTCCACACCATCTGGTTAGTTTAGAAATACCCTAAGGGAAAGGCAGGGGAATCCAGATTTCTGAAGAACCTGTTCAGCTGGGATTCCCAATTCAATGTTTCTACTTTGAGAAACGTTCAGTACCCAGTATTTCACTGAACAGCCTTAGACAGGTGTTCAGCAAGTCATGTTCAACAATTTTACAGCACAGGCCCTCAATATCTCAAAATCTGGACACAAAGCAAGTAAGAGAGTTTGTAATCATTTCTATGATTACAAACACCTCCCTTCTCAGCCCACAATGCCAAGAGCAGCAGCTGCTTCCCAGACCATAACAGCCTGATCTCACTCTGCTACAGTGTCCTCTGAGAGCAGTGTGGCAGCAAGGGGAAGGGGAATACAATATGTGTCTATCCACTCTTCAAGGAAGGAACTGTTCTACCAAAAGCTGGGCTTTGAGTTAAGCAGAGACATAAAAATAAGCAACCAGAACTGGCCCCCAGACTAAGAGACAAGCTGCACACACAAGAAATGCCACTTCTTAGGCAAGTTTTTCTAATACAAATGGACAAAAACGAATATGGGAATAAATAATCCCATCCCTCACGCCACACTCCCCCACAAGTGCAGATAGCATCAGGGCTTTCCATACAGTTAACAAAATATATCATAAACTAAACTCTGTAGCCTGTCCTGTGAAAGGAGTGCAGAGCAATTATCAAGATAGTTCATTAGACATTTAAGTCTATTTAATCAGACTGCTTTTGGACTAAAACACTTTGTGTGTGGTATCTGCTATAACTTCTATTTGTCACTGTCAAAAGGATAGTTTCATCAATCCTCTTCCTGTCTGAATACAAGTGAAAGAAGCACATGAGAAAGTGTTATTAATAACCTGTAGCTGAGCTACATATGCTTTCAGATCCTTTTAAAGCAAGAAAAAAAACCCTCAGTAACACAGTGAATCCAAACACACAGACTTGCTTTGCTTGACACTATACTGTGGGGAAAATAGAGTTTAAATAAAAATTAAACAAGGTGTGTCATTGCATATGTTGCCTAATTTCCACAGATAGGCATACAATAGATGCAGCCACGGAACACACTTTTAACTGCAGCAAGTTTACTGGGAATTCTGTGCACAACTGAGCTTCACAGAACAAAACTTCTCCTTTGACTTTGCAAAAGCAAGAAAACATCTCTCTGTAACAAGAATCCCTTTGGGCCATGGAGTAACAGTATCTACAAAACAACGCAGGAAACTCGCCTATGGCACTGCAGGCACCGAAGGCAATTGGAATCAAGAGACAATCCACTTCATTTGGGCAATACTGCAAGGTACTGCCCTGCTATCATTGCCCTGGCTGCCCAGAACACCCTACTGCAATGCTGAGAGCAGAATCACTTCCACATGTGCTTGGGCTCTCACTGGTTTGCAAGAACCTCCCAAATGATGGGAGAGATGCCAATCACGAATTCCCCCATTAAATCCACTTAGGTTACCAGAATTTCTTCCTGGATGCATTTCTGCCTTGATTCCCAGGGCAGGGAACAAGGAAATGACCCTCCAGGATCCTCCCCGACCTAACGAAGGCAGCAGAGCCTGTCCCCGGCTCTTCCCCTGCAGGCACTCACAGCTCAGAGTCCCCTAGTCGATCCATGTTGGCCACATATGCAGGCAGCTTGTGGTGCAAAACTGCTTGCTCCACCTCCAGTTCCTCTTTCTTCACACGGGAGGATTCAGCCTGCAGAGCAAACAGCTAGAACAAGAGAAAAGAGCCAAGTAAACAAAAGGTCACTGAGATTCACCTTCTTCCCACTCACTTAGGTTGTTTACTCCTTTTATTTCAACAGCCTTGGAAGGGTGGGGAAGAAAGAAAATTGCTCTGACCCGCTGAGCACTACATTAGTCTGAGTAGTCAAAACAATCAGCACTTGACACATGTGAAACTGGAGCCTACTTAAAATCATCTACTCCTCTCCCTGAGCTGTTGCTGTGGGAACATTAATGGTGCTGGGAAATGAGGAGCCAGGCAGGGCAGAGCTGACCAGTCACTCTCCGTGCAGGCAGTTTAAGGCCAGGGCAGTGCATGTGACAGGCAGTAATGATGAATGGACATGAAGCCTAGCAGGTAATCCTCTCACAGCCAAGGGTTTGGAGAACTGGTGAACTGGCAGGGCTCATCGAGGTCAACACCACCAGGTCACCCTGAAATCCAGCTCCACACCCTGTGCAGCTCCTTCCCAAGCATGACAGTGAAATTTATCTCCATGTTATGGAGAAAGAAACATTTTTGGTTTTCCCCTTTAGCAGAGAGGAACCTCAAGATGCAGCTTTCTGGGACAGACATGGTTTATGCCTGTGACTCATTCACATGAAGAGTTCATCAGGCTCTTCTGTTTCTGTACATCTGTTTTTCAGATACAATTCTTCTTTTTCCTTTTATCATAGTATTTAAAGAAAGAAATTAAAACAAGAAAAGTGAGCTTGTTATTCATATATTTGCAGTGTTTCAGCAGTGTAAAACAGAATCACTACTTAATGTCCGCTAGAACCAGATGCAATACTTATTCACAACATTTTTTATTTAAACCTGTCTTTTGTAGGTAGTTGCTTCATTTCCTGACCTGAACAGTTCTCCAAAAGGGAAAGTCTTGTTTTAACTCTGCCTATTTGTCAGAAAACCCTTATTCAGACTATAAATTATATCAATCAACATGCCAAACACAACCATAGCTTTAATTTCACTAAGAGTACAGAATACAAAATTGGAGAAAATAGAAGAGCTGTTTCAAAACATACCTTATGCTGCTGTCCCTATTCACTAAACATCTTTGCAAAACCCTTCTGTCTAGGTTTGGCTGATCCACCAACTCTATACAGTACATAGTGACAAACCTCACTTTTCTTTCACAAAAAAAAATGCCTCCTCTTTGAAAACAATTATTCTATTTTACTTCAACATTTTTAGGACAGTGTTGAACACCTACTAAAACAGTTGAAACAGGAAGCACAACATACAACAATGTTTTGTAACATGGGAGGTAAAGCACAAAACCTACTTTACTCAAGTATTCATACAGAGAGCTTTGGTATATTTCGGGAAGTGAAACTAAAGTTCTGCTTACATGAAAAAGACTTAACTGAAACTGCAGATTTCATGAATCTCTCTAATAGGAAGTTATACTGGGAAATGACTGACATATGTTACATATTCTTACACCCTCTCTCTAAGCATCTGCTGATACTGCCAAAAACAAGACATGGGGATGAGCAACATTTTGTCTGAACTGATCGACCCTTCTCATGGTTTCCTGTAAGGTCTAGAGCTGGGAAACAGACATTCACAACATTTCCATTAGTTGATCTAAATTGCTTTAAGTGCACATCAAATATGGTGAAGTGGCCATTTCAGAAGTAACAGTTTCTGTCTCCTTGCCAGAATTAACTGCCCATTTCTATTGCTTCTACTGCTCTATCAGCCAAAATCTAGAAGTGACTGGATACTATTCACAAGTTACCATGCAAAATCAGCAACATATCCCTTCCAACACATTCTGTAATTCTACAATATGCACCCTTAACCTGCCACTAGTTTCACCTTGACTTCACAGTGTAGCAGAAAAGGAGTTAGAATAGTATCCAGCCACCTGCCAGGCAGCACAGGGATGGGGACTGTCACGTCCAGCAGAGGGACAGAAAATTCACAGTATGATCACAACCGTAAGTTTGCTGGAGACAACTGAAATATAAATCAAAATATAACAAAGGACTTAACAATCTGCCTTATAGAATAACTGCACCAAACTGAACAGTTAGTACATCCTTGAATGGGTGGAACCAATTTTACAGAACTCGAAGCATCACACAGTCAGCAGCTAAAGAGTGATCTCAGTTCTGACCTTATGCCGCAACGATTCATTTTCTTCTTGTATGAGACTGCTCCTGAGACATTCAGCTTCAAAGTTCAGTATGACTGGAACCGGTAACGAATGTTAAAGAAAATCAAGGCAAGAACTTATATGCATGTGGTTTAATTCTAAAAGCCAGCACTCCCTACGAGCCATTTGCCTGTAAAAACAAAGGTGCCCAGTCCATACAACTAGCACTAAGTATGTGCACAACTAGATTAGCAACGGCTTAATTACCCGAGTCAACTTTGTACTTTGCTGTTGCACAAACTATTTTGCATGGACTTTGTAAGGATTTTTAGATTATTCCTTTTTACAGTCCAGAGCTGGAGGACAAGACATGTTCTGTTACTGCTTTACTGTACACTGAAGAAACAGTTCATGATGAGCTGTATTCCAGCTGCAGTGTAAGCCTGCCCATCAGCAAACACATAAGGCCAGAACTCTGTAGCGGGGAGCAAAAATTTCTGCCAACAATCAACTGTGCTACTGTAGTGAGCTGTCACTAGACAATGTTGTGCACACAATGTACCGAGAGAAGAGTGTAACAGAAAATGCCAGAACAGTTCTGGACTATGACCCAAGGGTGCATGCCTGTTTTGTACTATGTCAAGCAAAGAGTAAAAGCATTTCAGAACAAGGTGTGCACAAGATTTCTAGTCACAAGGACAGGGCTGAGTTCAGCATAAACAACAATCACAGTTGTTTGTGCCCAGGGAATATAACATATCATCAGATAATTGAGCAGTAACTATTCCAACATCCTCTGGTAAACACCAGCTTCCTATTAAGTCTTGGCTCTGTTTTAAACAATCGCTTGAAAGCAGCAGGTTCTGTAATACTATATTCTTGGCATCACTGTTAACAGTATAACACCATGGCAAGGGAGATTTAACTATTAGTTGCAAAAAAGGATATGCATGCACTGAAATAAGACACTCAGGAAATTGTGCAGAGACACGATAAACGTATCTGCCCACTGGCGTGAGAAATAGGTAGCGAAGGTGGGGTTGGAGTCTGGGGCAGGGAGGAAGGGCAGGACAAACCAATCCTTCCACTCTGCCTGGTTCTGGAGCTCGGAGGCCTGCTTGAGGAAAAACTCCTGCGCCTTGTCATTGCGGCCATTCTGAAACACAGCAAGAAGAAAAGGGCTCATGCTTCCATTAATGCTGCCAGGTCAGGTCTAGGAATACTTGCTCTGTGTTACGAACACAATAACAACTACTTTCACCACCTCATAAGGGAACAAAAGAATCTCAAACATGCTAGGAGAAGCTCGCAAATGCACTTAATCCCACCTTCTTTCTAGTCACTACAATCTTGTTTAAAGGCTGAGACAAATCAAACTAAACACGCTGATCTCCAGTTAAACCACTGCAGACCGTGCACTGACATATGACATGAGCGTTCCTAAACAGGACCAAAGTATACTTCAAATTACTCAAGCCTACAGCAGGTGTAACCTGAAAAGGTTTCCATCTGATACATTATTCAGACAGGGCTGTCCCACCTCAGGGTAAGCACATGGCAAAATAAAACATGAAAAAACACACTTCTGGAAATGTGCATTAGATTTTGATTCCTCCATCAACATCAATCGTTGAGATTTTCAGTCAGGGACTGGAATCAAGGAGGAAGAATCAAGGGGAAAACATATTCCATTGACTTTCCCAGGGTTTCAACAAGTTAATCTCTGTTCCATTTTAATCTCATTACTTTCTGTTCTATTCAAAGCAAGCCAAAAGATATTAATTTTCTCTCCCACATTTCCTTGTACCAATTTGAACCTTGTGATCTCTGCCAGTATCCAAGTTATCAACAGAGGTTAAGCAGGACTGAGCTAGCATCCTTCTGAGGGGAACTTGCCTTCATGTCAGACTGTGAACGTCTTGCTCTCAGCTGTGTTTCCCCCTTCGCCTGAGTTTCCCTATCCTTCACACAAGCTTGTCATGTGAGTCTGCATCAATCTCCTTTCTACTCTACTAATCATGACACATGAATTGCTTGTTCCTTACCCACTAGGCCTGTCAGACACTCATAAGAGTAAGTTTATCTGGTTTCAGAGGCCAGGATCTTTATAAAAGAGAAGCCTAAAAATCAAACACTACCTGAATAGCATGGACAAGGTAGTACCGGAATAAGCTGGTTTTGAGCTTGTTCACCGTTGGCCGATACACATCTTCCAAACGGCTGAAAAGGCGTCGGTCCAGATAACTCCAGTAATCCCGCAAGGCAGCCAGATCGTAGCTCTGAACAAACTGCTGCAGCTGGTCCACTATCTTATCCACCTAAAGAGGACAAAACAGGGAAGACTGAAGTCACATGTGGGCTCTTGCAGCACAAGAGACTTTCTGTAACTTAGTGCTGAGAAGCTTTAACTGTGCAAATGGTACAATCCAACACTTATGTATTAGCCATTTTCCCAAACCTGGAAGCACTCTGCATTTTGTATTAGCATTCTTCCACTCTGCAGCACTTTTCAAATAAAAGAAAAAGAAACATGATAGAACATAGCCAAACAGATTTTGACAGAAATATCTCATTTTGCTAAGCACGGTTGAGGGGCTTTTTGCAAGTAAGCAAAACTTTCCGCTTCTTTGAAAAGTCAGTTGATAATGAAAAAAAAATAATAATGTGATTAAATGTGAAAACTCAAGTGCAGTATGTGAAAAAAAATAGTACTATTTTTAAACTAAAATTAAAAACCCCCCTATATTTAGCCGACAGAAAGAGGAAGTCAGTTCTGTTGTATTGCAATCTTTGAAGTACCTTTATCTTTAATAATTTCATCCACTAACAAGGTAGACGTAAAATTTTGCAACAGAATTTTTTCATCATGATGTCCCTTTGAAAATAATTTCTGCAATAGGAATAAGAAAGAATGGTGGTGTGGGAATAGGTTTTTTGTTCAGTGATTTCTGACGGCCGAGAGGCAACAGGAAAAAAAAAAAAAAAACACCTCTATCCTGTATAAAATTAAACTGAAGTTGTTTAATGTCTGGTCTGCTCTCCCCTCATCAGGTAACGTTTTAGAACATCATTCAGCTTCTATCTCTGTGGCGTCCTACAGATAAAGGAGACCAGAGTTTGTGACCCCAGCAGTTCCTTCTTGGACAGTAATTCCAGTTAAGTCAACTGTCTGCCAGTCTCTAAACATTAGTGTTTTAAAAATAAAAGCAACATGCTTTATGAATAATAAAAGTAGCGGCTGGATTGCTGGTTAAGAAAAAATTTGAGTGTTCAAAGCACTACGTTCAGCACCCAGAACTGCTGTTACACAAACGTGCAGCTCGCATAATAGACTGAAACTGTATTTTTGACGCTGGCAAACTCCGTGTCCACTTCCACACGTTTGTCAAGGTAGCTGGTGCTTGAGACACACAAACTAAGAAGCGGAGTCAAGACAAGACTTGACTTGGACAAGAATCTCATGACCAAGAAAAGATCAGGCAAAGAGGTGCCTTCCTGACGCTGCCCTCGCGGTATATGGGTCTCCTCCGTTCCTCTCGACTCGAAGCCGAAAATCCCCCGGTGGGTTACAGGTCGGACAGACGGCAGTTCTGGGCGGGCCAGGCTGACCACTGGCGCGGGCGGCTGGCCGGGAACCGTGCTCCCGGACTGGGAAGCCGGGTGAGGGAATGAAGACCACCGTCCTGCGCTAACGCCGCTCCGGAGCCAAGCAGGAGGGGAGCCTTCCCCCGGCTGAAGCGCCCCGCTGGCCCCCAGCGCGCACACAAGGCGGCGGCCGGGCGGGCCGAGCGGCTCCGCGGTGCGGGGGTCCCTCTGCGCGGCCGGCCTGGGCCCGCCACCCAGCCCACTCCAGCCCGGCGGGGCGGGGGCGGTCGCTCCGGCGGGAGGCGCGGGGGCTCCGAGGGCCGCCCCGCCGCCGCCAGGCCCGCTGCCCTCGCCCAGCCCCGGCAGCGCGGAGGGGCACCCGCGGCCTGCCCGGGGACAGCGTCCTCCCCGGGGGGCACCCGCGCCCAGCGCCCCGCCGGGAACGAGGACGCGGTCGCCGCTCACCCGGAAGCCCTTCTCCCGATCCGCCTTGATCTCGGCGTCCAGCTGCTTCAGGGCGGCGGTGAAGCCGCGGAAGAGCAGATACTCCCGCACCAGCTCGTCCGTGCGCTCCGCCGCCGCCGCCATGGGGACCCCGCGGCGCCGCGGGCGGAGCGGGGCGGGGCAGGCACGGCCCTCCCCCGGCCCCGCGCGAGGAGGACTACAGCTCCCAGCATGCCTTGCCCGCCCGCCTTTTCCCGCCCGTTCGCTGCCCCGCCTCCCTCCCCGCCGGAGCGCAGAGCCCGCGTTTTTCCCGCCTTCTGATTGGCCGCCGTCAGGCGCCGGCTGCGTCGCGATTGGCCGTTGGCCACGTGTGACTGATGTTGCCTGGCGCGCGCGGCGGAGGCGCGGCGGCCGAGGGCGGGTCCGGGCGGGGCGGCCCCGAGGGACACACCCGGCCCTGCGGCGGCTGCGGGCGCCTCACGGGCTTCCCTGGCCGGCCTGTCCCCTCCCGGCTGCAGAAGGAACAGCAGGGGCGGGCCTTCTTACCCCTAGGCTGTGCTTGCGGTCGGTAGCGGGGCAGCGGGCATTGGCCTCCCAGTGGAAGGCCGGGAAGGGCTTCCCAGACGGGTGCCTCAGGCTCTGTCGGGCCGGCGGGGCAGCTGCAACAGGCCTGGCTGCGCCTGGATCTGACCCTCTTGTGCAAGTGTATGTCTAATACCGTTGCCTGCACGAATGTCACAGTTAATTGGGGAAAAAAAATCCAATGTTGTAAAGATGTCTCATTTAGTAACGTCGGTGGGAGTAGAGGAGTCAGTGCTTTGTAAAGCCAAGCCCTGGATATTCGATGGAAATGGGGAAGTGTGCAGGAGGTGGGAGGCTAGCTTCGGCTGTGTTGCAGTTTATTGTTAGTGGGTTAGGTTTTAGTAAGTACTTAACAGGCAGGTATCTCTCAGGCGAAGAGAACATTTCAAACTCCATGATTTTCTACACAGAAAGATGAGCTGGAATGCTCTTGTCAATCAGCCACTTTTTTGTTGTTGTTGTTTTGGTCTGACCACTATGCGGGCTGTAAGGTTTCTCTTTCTTCACTTAGATATTTATTCAGTATAAATAAATGTTGCATTGCAGCTTTTGACAGAGACAGCTGGAGACTGTAGGAAGACACATGCCAGAGTGAGTCCCAAACCCCTGACACACCTGTAAGAGGTAGAACACCGTATGGCAAAGCAGCACTTGTCACAGGCACACCACCGGGTTCCTCTGGCAAGACTCTTCAGCAGCTTGCGGGGAAGAGTTTTATCCCAGTCAGACAACTGTGCCTCAAAGGTGTGGAGCAGCGACTACTTCCCTGTACATCACTGTAATACATAAGCATGTTCCAGCTTATCCAGGTTTAGGTTAAATTTATGAGGATGACCACTGTATCATACTGGGTGCTGGTGTGCGTGTAACTTCACTATGTGCACCTTTCCTGGGTCTCTTCAAAGCTTCCAACTCAGTGTAAGCAAGCCGTTCTGTTTGTAGTTTCTGGGTCATGGGTTTATCATGTGCCTTGTCTGCACTGTTCTTACAGGCTTTTTTTGCTGCATTTTTCTAGCTTTGCATTTTCTTTTCTAGTGTTTTGGAAACAAACCAAGGGACCTCATGATGAAGTTATCTTGATTTCACAGCATTTTGCTCTGAAATCAGAATAGCGAGTTTAGGAACAAAAGAAGTTAGAGGGGAGGGAGAAATTAATTCAGCCTTATGAGGTGCACTGTGTCTTCAAGACACTCTGGAAAAATAAGATCGGAAAAAAACAACCAGCAGTACTGTTTCTTGGTCTGTTCTAAACAAAGAAACTATTTAATCAAAACAAAATTGTTTATAAAGATGAAATTTACTCAAAATACTACTGAAAAAAATTGATATTGCCATGCTGGAGGCAGAGAAATAAACATCAGGAGTCTTCTCAACCCTGCCACCAATTCATTTGGTTACATTGTTTACCTTCGGTTTTCCAGTTTGAAAAATGGAGAGGGCAGTGATTGTTTAGGACAGGAATTGTCCTTGTACAGGGTTATGAACCTGACAAATACTTCTATGTGTAGGCTTGTGCCTGCACAGGCCCTTAGCTCTCATGTAGGTTGAGGTAAGAGTTCAGTTTCCCGTGTTCTGAGCAAGATGCAAGTTAAGCTGAAGTCACCATTGGTCTCAGAAGCCAAGACTAAAACTACTACTTCCTTTGCCTAGCCTAAGGGGACTATGTTCACATGCCAGTTCCTAAAATTGCTTTTTCATAGTATCATGTGCCATTTGTGTGATATCTGGAGGCCAAGGAAGTTTAATATCTTGAAAAAGCCTAAATACAGAAGGTCACTTGTAATCTTAGCATTCCGTGTCTTGCTAAAATATCCGTCATGAAAGCTCTGCAAGGTAGACACCCCATCTAAGGTGATCATGGATGGAGATGTGTATGTTTAAATGCACTGGTCATATGTTTTCAGTTATGTGTGGTATAAAGGATGAAGGAGTGATGTGCAGCACTGAAGTTATTCCAGTTTACATCAGCTGAGAGTAGAACATGGCAAAGGCTTCTCCTAGCAAAATTCTCATGGGAAATCATTAGTAAAATCTTATGCCTTAAGTTGGTAGGCATCCAGCAAGGCTTCACAGCATGGTGTTTCTGGACAGGCTCCAAAAAGAGAATGATCCAAAAACAACCATTTGCTGATGAAAAAAGATCAGAGTAAAGTAGCAAATGTCTATGAGACGGGGGGTTATGTGTATGTATTGCATAATATATACACAATATTTATGTTCTATGTTGAAGTTTACTGTTATTAATTATTTTCCCTTTTCATACGTATAAGGGTAGCTGGTGAAACAACACAGTTGTTTTCACAGATATGGAAATTACTGAAGGTCAAAATGAAGGACAAGTGAAGAAAACAATCAAGGCATGTTAAAACATGAATCTAGTTAGAGCAGAAAACAATCAATTCTGTTTTCTTCTTGTGTTTAGTATCAGATTTTGCGTCAGGCTAAGACATCTATCCTGAAGTTGGAGCAAACCTTGTGTTCTTTGCTGAAGATGAAAGGTAACTATGCAAGTATTTGCTTGGACAAATTCCCTGGACTTGGTTTTTATGTACTTGTTAAACAGAGACAGATAGGTGCACAGCTGAGCCCATTAAAGCATCACAGCCAACTGGGAGTTCAGTTGTAGCAATAAGCAAGGGATAGCGAAAAGTCTGTCAACCCACTAAGCACTGCATCTCAGAATTCCCCCTGTAACTCAGCCTGTCCTACCCCCTCCCCAGCCTAGGTGCAGAAAGGAGACAAGTATTTCCTGCTATCCCATGGCAGCAGGCCTGAGTGCCCTTGGCACGCTGCTGCCGATTCGCCCCCAGGGGGTGAGGGGCTGGCGTGGGTCCCCAGGCTGGATCCTTAGGCTCCCACTAGGAGCCTGCCGGAGCACGTGTGCTCATCCCACCCGCAGCAACGCGGTGCAGTGCGAGTCACGGCCGTCAGGAGCACCCAGCAGTGTGAGAGCTTAAACTGCAGAACAGCAGGCTCTGGTGTGGAGTAGAAGGACCTCCCAGTGTAGGAAATGGAAGCCTCTGATTAAGAGTTTACTCTGATAGAAATGGCTAAGAGAGATGCTGCAGTTTTGGGGTTTTTCCGCTTGATGGGTCATCTTCGTGCCCTGCTCTGTCACAGCCTGTGACACTGCATCACATGGGTCAGCATGTGCTGTCAGCAGCTGAGGCAGCTCCTGCTGCGGGGCTTCACACCCTCAACAATGAGCCTTCTGTTTACTGGTGCTGGCCACTGCCTCCACTGGCAGCAAGTAGGACTAAGGGTGTATAGGGTAGAGGTTTTGGACCTATTTTTTTGTCCCTTCAAGTATCCAAATTCCTGTCAGCTAGAAAAAAAAAAATGCCACTTGCATTTCCAATAATTTGCATCAATTAGAAGTCTCAGTGCTTAGAATGAACTGTCTTGTCTGAAACAACATCTTTGGATGACCCATTAAAGTCAATCATAGGTAGAAAGAATATTTTGACAGAGCAAAATTGAAGGGATCACAAGACTGAGGCTGGCCAAGTGAAGCCTGGAGGTAAGCTTCCCCTTGTATTGACTTGCATATTTGTAAAATTCATACTGCTTGTGGTAATCACAGATTGGACGTCAGGGTTTTTTACGTGCAATTTGTTCATTATATGGTAATCACAAAATACTGTATTGACTAGTGCGTACCTGAACTTTGATTTGCCTGTTGTTTTCACCGTCAGTTCTACCAGATCAATGTTAGGAACAAGGCATTGATTCTAAGTGTTCATAACCTCCCAGTGATGCTAGTCACACTGTAGGTGAGGCAGAGATTTCTTCTTTCACATAATTTTTGCCTCATTAAAAGGTCTGGCTCATGAAGAACCAGTTATTGAAAATACTCTGGTTGGTTGGGGCTGAGGGTGAGTGAGAAGCCAGAAGTGCCACTGATGTAACAGTAACCTTTCTGCTGACAACAGAGAGCTACAGTCTGGAGGATGGGAACCCATCCAGCTTGGAGGAAGTGAGGGAGGAATATGTCAAGAGGCAATTCAGCAATCACAGGTAAGGGCTTATACCAGTCAAGAGGAGACAATAATGCTTTGCACTTGCTTGCATCGCAGCATCTCTGAACCCCTTTGTCATTGTTACTGTATTTCCAAGCAGAGGTCTTTCATCATGAGACAAGGATGAAGAGATTTCACCTGGACCCCTGTAATCCCATGCAGTACACAAACATTCTAAGCATGTTGCTGGTCTCATTCCCAGTCAATGCTTGTGTTTTCTTTCCCTTCTGTAAAGCTGACCTCCACCAAGGACTTCTCATTCTCCTGAAAAGCAAAAGAAAGAGGAAAAAGCTGACTTGGGAAGAATGACCCTGCACTCTGGAGTGACCATGACAGGGGTCCAGTTAAGAAGTTGTTCATGTGGCTTTTTTTCTTTTGTGTTCTTTGCAGCATTATATCAGCCTCAGAAGACATGAGTGAAAGTGACTCTGCCATCTGGTATTTGATTCAAGAATGTGAAAAACAAACACTGGAAAAAGATGGGGAGCCAGAATTGATCCAGTTTTCAGACACTTCTTCCTCAGACCTGGTGGAATTTGAGCGGTAGGTACAGCCCACATTGCCTTCAGTTTTTTAACTTGTTTACGTTAACACTGTGCATCAAGTCGCTGCTGTTCGTGCAGCCCTGCTGGAGCCTAAATCTGCCTTGCAGAAGCCTTGTGCCAGCAACTACTGGTGACGGAGCTGATCACTTCCTAAGTCCCTTTCCTGCGACTTGTATGTGAATGGACTCTCAGCATCATAGCAGCCCCCAGTTTTTCAGGCCCTGGTAAATCCCTGAGGATTTTTCACCCCTTCTCAAGAGAAAAAAAAAAAAAAAGAAAATTTCTTTTAAATGTTTCAGTCCATATGTGGCCGTGCTTTACCACTGTCCATATGATTTTCAGAGTAAGATGGAACATGCTTGCTAACAGTAGTGGTTTAACAGGCAAGCTCAGGTGAAATAGGAGGTTATTAATCCAGGAAGATTTATGCAGGTGTGTGTCCCTGTGCATTTGTGGTATCAGTACCCTCATAAAGTCGTATCCCTGCAATGGGGCTAGATTTTAAGAATGTAGGAATTGCTGCACCAGATGAAATTGTCAAAAGTCTAGCTGTATTCTAGGGAGGTGCAAGAACCAGTGGCAGAGCATACTTACCTCCACAGTGACGCTCATCCTACCTCTAATAGCATTGTTATGAGAAGCTTGAACACTGTTGCCCCTTCCCGAAATAGACCCTTAGCTCCTTGTAGCTTGGAATACTTTTTTTAGTGGGATCAGAGCAGGCTAAGGCTGCATTCAACTAAGGAAGCTCTTGTTGCTCTCAGCCTGTAGGCTGCAGAATAGTGGTGGTCTGGAAGATATCGGAAACCATTCCTCAGAATGTCTGCAACACTGGGTAGGAGGGGAACATAAGCTCTTGCATGTGTGTTACTTATAACTAATGGGTGTGAGTCCATAACCCCCTATAGGGTCAGCTCCCAAGTGCCTGATGCAGGACCTAAAAATCAAAGACTGCTGTTCTCATATCAGTGGTCCATTATTTTAGTCAGAGGTTGTAATGGGCTTTTTCAAATTTATTAATATCTTAAAACTGAGTATGTTATGCACCACGTTCTTCCCCTTGCTGTCAGACAGCACTAGGAGGTTTTACCCTGCTTTTCCAATAGAATAAATGATTATTTGGTTGTAAAGATGTGAGAAATAGACGAGTGTGTAATCTATCCTGTACCATCAAGCAGTCAATTTCACCCCAACCCTTCCAGAGTTAAGAATATGCAGTGCAGAAGAATCCACAGCTGACATCCTCTTCCACAGCATCACCCGCCATAAACAAAAACTTGCTCAGTTCATTTTCTTTTGCTTCGAACTGCTGCTTATTTCTAAAAGTCCCTTGGATCACCGTGTTTTTCATCAAATGTAGCCTGCAGCTGTGCCAGCAGATGGCATCAGCCTCCCACTATGGCTCCTTTTTTTGCTCCTGTGAGAATCGGGAGGTGCCTGTAGTAAGGTATCGTTTACAAGACCTTGAAATGTGCTGAATCAAGATTTTCAGGGTTAGAAAGCTCTGCTTCATCAAAGACAGTAGGACAGAGCCATAAACCTGACTTTCCCATTCTTCACTGACAAGGTAGACCAGGGCCTACTCTGGCTCTTACCCCGTAGCCTTAGGGCAGATTGCATTTGGTTCATAGCTAATTCTTGTCAAAAATTTATCTTTTATAACAGGCATAAAACAACAGGGACTCCTCAGCAAAGCAAATAGCAGCCTTTTGGTGATTGTTTGATCACATTATTTGGGCAGCATCAGAAATGCTTTGAGATTCAACAGGCTGAGTTTTTTCCCCATGCCCACCATCAGGAGCTACATTGGTAGGACTGCACAGTACTCTGTCCAGTACAGAATGTGGTTGTCTCCTTCCATTTGGGAAGGAAATAGTTGAGTTGTGCTTCAAGCTTAATTTCTTTAGTAGAGCGATCTAATGGTGATTCATATTCTTCTGCTTGAGAAACTCCAGATCCTTTGTTTGGAGCTGGACATCCAGAAACCTTAGCGACTGAAATACCTTGTGTGAGAACGCATATTCCCCTTCCAGTATTTTGTCTCCAACAATGGTGGAAAATATTCAAGAGTATGAAAACTGGAGTTTAAACATGTTTGTGGGTGTGTACAAAATTATCTTGTCAATATTGGTTTGCTGGAACAAATATTTAAAAACAGTAAAGAAAAGACTGAACTCTTTCAAGTTACTTTGTCGTGCAATACTGTTCAGTTAATCAGGAAATGTGCTCATTTGGGACACCTTCCAATGAATCATTTTGAGCCCAAATGTAGTAAAAATGACTGCTGTTTATAGAACTCTTGGTTTGTACTCCTTTGATTTTGTTATTTTCATTTGAGAAGCTCTAAGCATTTAATTAATGTACAATAACCTTCAGTGTTGCTTTCTGAAGTAGACATTATTATCCTTGGTTCACTGTGCCACAAGCAGGCTTGTTCTGAGATTTAGTGACTAGGTTGAAATTACGACACTTGTGTTCCATTCACAGAATTTTCTAAGACCAGTTTCACTACAGACTGCTTAGAATTCAGTCTTAGGGATGCATTTCCTCAGATGTAAAACGCAGGAACTTTAGCTCCCATGCTTAAGTCAGAGCGTCCAGAGCAGGAGTAGTCTCCTTCTGTGTGCATGTATACCTAATACATCAGGGTATGCCCTCAGACAGGGCTTTAAAGTGTATCACAATGCCAGTAAATGTCTAAAAAGTGACTTACAGTGCAAAAGGCTCAGGTTACAAAGGCAAGTAGCTGAAAATTGATTAAACTCCAGAATGAGGTCTGCCTGTGCAATAAGTACAACCTGCAGTGCCTGGAGCTTTTGTTGTGAGGCAGTCCTGCTGAGGCTGTGGTGGAGCCTGCTTTCTGCAGATGAAATCTTGGCATAACAGAGTTGCTAAAATCTTCAAACAGTGATGGACAATCTTCAATAATTGTATGAAGTCTTAGGGGGAGAGTCAGTGAAGCAGTTATGAATCAGAGCTACTCCTAATACCCAGTCTCTTGCTGATTTTCAGTAGATGGCTGCGTCATAGCCTGCTCTTAAGAGATGCTCCCTTTCCTTTCATTCCAGATACCTGTATTTTTATAAGCATACAATGGACCTGTTGATAGAGCATGGAATTGTTTGCACTGGAGAGGTGCCTCTTCCTGAGGTCTCCACAGCTATTTCCCATTTCTGGCAAGAGCTTTCTGAAGAAAGCAGGGACAGCATCTTGCAGTACTGTAGTCAGAGAGATTTCCTCGTGGATCCCAAGGCTTCTGGCCAAGATCCTGCATGCACTGAAGGTAGTGTGAGGGACAGCGGAGGTAACAGTGAGGAAGCCAGTGGTTCCTTAGTCTCTACACCAGAGGAAGTAAGTGCTCAGTAACATACATAGTCTGCCTCTGAAACTCCAAGCCTTCAAATGCTAATTGGCTCTGCAGCTTTTAATTGAAAACATACAGTAGTTATGACCAAGCTTTCTCAAGACCACCTGAATGCATAAGTGGAGACAATAGGCAGTCTTTGAGTAAATGTCTGCACCACATTTTCTGTTGATAAGATACATAGCAAGCTGTAGGAGTGTAGTGGTAGTAATCCTGTGCTGAGTAACAGTTAAATTTACTCATAACTTGCTCCAGGGGCAGGGAACAAGAACAAGAGTTCCTGTGCTCTGCAAACTCTCTGAGAAACACAGAAGATCCAAATCCAGAAGGAATACCAATTTGCCAAGGCCTGCTGTGTTTTGGGTTGGGTGGGTTTTTTTCATCAAAGCACTTGGTAGCAGAGAGACCAGTTCAAGTGGTACAGGGCCAATCGTGCACCTCTGAAGAGAGAGATAAGAAGTCAGTCATTGAGTAGACCATGGCATTTGTTAAAAAGAGATTGATGAGATTGATTAAATAACAGCTAATTCTTTAGAAATGGCTCCTGGAGTACTGATTGCTGAAGCAACTAGCTGCTCAAAGAGATATGTGTCATTTTTTAGCTGCAACAGAGGGACAGGTGTCCACCTTTAGCATATAAGGAAATTGCATTGATAAGTTCTTTTTGAGTCACAGGACACAACTCATATTGCTCATTGCCTTAGGAAACGTCATGAGGATGTTGCATGTACAACAGTTTCTAGCACAGAAAATGTGTGAACTGCGTTATGGCAGAGTGAACTAATGAGCTGGTTGGTCTGTCACAGAGGGCATCTAAACTCCTTTGTAAAGTGGGATCAGATTTGGGGAGACCAGCTGGTACAGCTGAGATCTCCAGCCATAAGCAGCAGTCCGCAGTCAAGTCTCAAAAGCACTGATACAATTTATGGGTTTTACTGATTTTTTGGGAGATGTAATATTAAGTCTAATTCCAAGAGGTTGAAGCACAGGCTTAAGGGAACAGACTTTAACCTTGTGTTCTTACTCATGAAATACAGTTATTCTTTATTATTCCTGTCTCCACAAAACCTCTAGCTGTAAACATACCTGTTAAATGTAAAGAAAGAATATCATGTTTTTGAAGACTTTATTTTTAAAAATTATGCCCTAGGTAAAAGTTTTAGGTGGCTGTGTATGTTGACATCTGAAGTGATTTCTCTGCTAGGTAATGTTTGAAGATGCATTTGATGTTGCTGCCGGTTTCCTTGACAGAAGCAAGACTCAAGGAATATCTAGACAGAGGTAAATTACAAAGTCACCCCTTTTGGTGGACACAGTAAGTTAACAGCCCACTGTCAATACTCCACAGCAAGTATTCTGCTAAGTAAGACAATAGCCTGGCTCTCTTTTTTGTGCCTAATTTTTAGTAAAGGGTTAGAATAGCAGCCTCCAGCAACTGTGCTCACAATAATACTTCCTTTTAAGGTGCAGAAGTGAAATGACTAATGGTCATTTACGGCAGAATCAGTAAGAATCACTTACGAAGAGCAGCCTGTCACTTCAGGATAACTGGGGCCCTTCTGATTTTCTTCACCACTCTGCATAGCTTTCTGTTTTTCCCAGTTACAATACTTTGTAATGTTTTCCTTTTCTCTCTCACCAGGTCTGTGAGGACCATGAGGCATTCCCTGCATAAATAAGCTAATCATAAACTGTACTCCTTTTTAATGAGACAACAATGATAATTTTTTAACGTTTTCTCTCTTATCTTTTTCAAGTACCCTAATTCAGTCACAAGGAGGTGATCAGGTTAAAGTGTGGTTGACCTGAACAGTAACGCCAAAGAAACACAGGACCTATTAAATAATAACATCTCTTTCCTCTTCAGGTCAGATGAGTTACCTTGAAGAGAACATGTCAGATACAAAGCTGGCACTGCGTTTGATTTTTCCCAGTAGACCAAAGAAAAAAAATGGTTGCTTTCCTCAAGAGGAAAATCACATTATGACTCATCTTTTATGTATTCTTTCCACTTAAGTCTTTGTTAGGATTGTTTCTCTTTGCAAATAATGTTTTTAATCTGTGGAGGGTTTAATCCCGTTTTTTACTTATATTTCTGCATTTAGAGTGCTCTTTATTGTGAATCTCTTTCTTTCACCACCGTTCCAGATTGCACTTCCAGAAGAGAATTAATTAAAACCAAGGTTGTTTTGGCTGTTGATCAGAACATACATGAATGGATAAAAAGGCTCAGCAAACATTTATCTATTAAAAAACATTTATTAGGTCACAGTTGCCGTCTGCATTTAAAATAAGATTAAATATTCCTTAATACTGCAATGTGTTGCCGTCATCTTTACAGTCTGTTTTAGGTCCCAAATCAGATTAGTATTTCAATAGTCAACATTTATCCTGTTCTCTTCCTTGCCTATTGTTCTGTGCCTTATAATTCTGGACAGAGGTGTGATGGCAGAACTTTGTAAAATCCCAGGAAGAATATAGAGGTAAGGTCCAGAAGGAATAGCTTAGCTTTTTGCCACAGTTACCTGAGTACAAACTTACATGTCATTCCATCACCAAAGGTTACTTCACTCACTCAAAAACTTTACAAAAAAAGTTCTTCTGAACAACCCTACAAAATACGCTACCAAATAACCCTAGTTGCTCTCTGTTTTAATGGATATATATGTTCCCCCAAAACAATGTTTCTAAAGCTGTCATGTATCAGTGAATCTATTTGTTGTGACATTGGTTTCTTGAATTGCTGTTTTCTGTTCTTGCATATCATCCTTGCACTTGTTAGACAGTATCTCAAGAATACATCCACCACCACTCCTCTCTGCCTTGCTTGGCTATTGACTTTAACATCAGAATCATCTTGAAAACAATTTGAATCTTTTTTTTTTTTTAATTTATAAGTAGAATGTGGAGGAGAGAAAGTAAATAGAAGGGAACAGGAAATTAAATACAGTATCTGGTTCCATTTTCAGTTCAGCAATTGCAAGCTGCAATTCTGAAAATCCAGAGGATCACCACAGACTTTATCTGCTGGTCACTGACTTCCTAAAACGCCTCTTCTTTGCTAATACACAGTTTTTCCAGGTAAGCCTTGCCAAAGGATTCCTTATAGAAGGAGCAATGTATTTCTGTCATTGTCAGAAAGGGATTTCTGTATTCTGTGCTTCTGATCATATTGCCCAGAATGATTACAAATAAGAACTTGGGGTTCGTCACTTCAGATGTGTCAGTAGGATTACCTTTGTAAGAAGCAAAGTGTGAGAGGTTATTATTGCTTTGAATATTATTCAAAATGGCAGATGACATGAGGAATTTTAATTTTTTTTTTTATTATTACTGTTTGCATGGAAGTTCCTTGTGGAAAAGCTTGAGTGATCTTCTCTGAGTGGGCAAAGCTCACTTCGCAGTTCTCCATTAACCCCCAGCTGCTTTCATTCTGAGCTCAGTATGACTCAGCTCCTGCTTGTCTGGGTGCCAGGTTCCCTACCCTGAGACCTCTACTGACAGGCCTTAAGAGCAGGATATTTATGTTCTTGAAAGAGCTGATAAGCAGTTCCTGAGCTGCCTCCTGACCTCAGCCTACTGTTGCAGGTTTGCTGAGCCAAGAAGTCCTTGTCTTTGCAGTGTTCTTCCTCCCCTTCCTATCTTCCTGACAAGGAGGTGGCTCAGAGCTTGCACGTGGGTGAAGAACCAAAAGATATCCCTCTGCCAGAGCATGCTTGTTTTGGTTCAGAGTCGACTGTACCTCCACAGTAGCCATTGGCTTGCTAGTTTCTATTGCCTAGCTCCCACCCAGTCTCTGGTACTTGAACAGATGCTCCTTTGAAGGAAAATAGAGGGTTTGTGATGAGGGATGGTTGTAACAGAAAACAAAGCAAAAAATTGTGTTGCACCACTATCTAAATCTATAGTGACTGCTGAGTGCCATTTGGCTCCTCCATCTCAGGGAGACAGTAACACTAGAGCAGGTACAGAGAGTGCCAGCAGGCACAGCAAAGACATTGAACAGGAACTTTAGAGTAGGACTTTTCTACAAAAAAAAGACTGAGGGGTACTGCAAGACCATTTTGTTCCTGCGTGGTGTGGATTTGGTACACAGAATGATTATTCATTGTATCTAACACCAGAAGAACTAGAAAGCACAGAATAAAATGAACAACCAAAATGTTAAAAACACTTGCATTTACAAATTACTGGATTTAATTCCAGGGGCATCAATCCGTGGGCAATTGCTAAATCTGAAGGTCCAAATACAATTTCCATCTCAGGAGGTCCTCACAGCAGCTTGCTGTAATGTAGGAGCATATATTGTGAAAAAGAGCACGCTGCCTGTGCAGTCCTTGCACTTTTTGTCTAGACTTCCACTCCTGGCAGTTGTCAGAGACCAGGCACTGATCTATGCAGGCCTTTGGTCTGTGAATTTCTGTGTTCTGCATAAAGGCAGAGCTCTTCTTGTGTTTATGTAAATGACCATGAACTGAGCAGGCCTAGAAAAGAAAGAAAAGCTTTAGGCAAGAGATGGTATTTTCCAGTTTTAAATTTCTTTTGTGAGTGTCATGCCTGGCATGGTCCTTCTGCTTGGTGCTGCATCCTGCTTGGTCTTTCCTTCATTTTGTCCTTCTGCTTGGTGCTGCATCATTGAGCCCAAGTCCATCTCACAGCTCCCAGATGAGGTGGTATGGGAAGGAGTAGTGCCTCTTTCAAGGTTTGAAGAGGCACATTTAAAATAAGACTAGGAGAATGGGAGCAATGGGAAGACAGGCAGCAGAAGAACCCAAAGGACTAAAAATTGCCAGTTGGCTGTACTCTGTGGATCCAAAAGGAAATAAAAGGCTGCGCACACTTCTATGCAGGAACTTTTAGTTGTCTGTGATAAGACAGACAGAGTTTGAGCAGAAATCACCAAGGCTAGATAATGTGAAGGTCACAATCTGTTTTGATTTAGACTGCAGTACAGCACATCTAGACAGTGCTGCCAAGAGGAAAAAAAAATTACTGACAAGATATTTTTTGTTTTGAGAGCAGAAGTTTGGATCCATCTCAAAGCAAACAGATTGAGACAGTTATGAAAGTGGTTGCAGAGCAGGGATAGAAGATGTTCCAGCTAGCTTGAAACACATCAACTCAGGCAGCAGCAGAGAGATCAGTATAGGCTACTCACCTTGCCCCAGAATTTGGGCTGCTCAGAGCATCAGAGACTCCTGGACTTAACAGGGAAAGGAACCCGTCCTGCTTACCTTATGGGTATGACTGAACTCCTGCAGACCATTCCCCTTCCCTTGATATGGTACCTGTGCTGGCACTGTGCTAGCCCCAGCAGTTTGGACAGTGCTGGGATCTCAAGGTTAATGTAATGTCCCACTAGACTGTGCACACACCTTGTAGAAGATACAGAGGTGGGTAGCAGGTACAGTAAGTACTAAGGTAAGGCATGTGATGTGCACCCGGCTGAAATACAAAAGGCAGCCTATGGTCTCCTTTCCTTTCATCTGCAGAGCTGATGAGGTGATGGGTTTTATTGCTGGTCATTCATGCCAGTGATATGTTATGCCATTTCTAGTAAACTTTACAGGTACAAAGTACTGCTGTTGGATTGTGTATGGTCACTGTTTCACAGTCACAGAGATACTGAGCACAGCTCCTCTTGAGCTGCTGCTCTGGCTCTCCAGGCTGCCGAGGGCATGAACCCCACTGGTATAAAAAACTTCAGAAGGACTTGCACAAGATAAGGGAGGCAATAATTTGGACAAGGAAAAGGAGAGCTCTTAAAAGGGCAGTGATGCAAAAATAAGAACAGGAGCATGCTTCCGTGGTACAAGATAGAGAAATATTTCTGAACATGAGAATAGTTAAGCAATCTTGTCATTTTTCAAGAGCTGTTGTCTTCAGGTCATATCATAAGAGAAGCTTAGCAGCAAAGGCAGTAAAGAATTAATTTAAACAGAGGTCCAAAGGTTTTGCCTAAATGAAAATCAGTGGGGTTTTTTTTCTAAATAGTTCTGAGCACCTTTGTGTCTTCAAAGGAACACTTTCTTTTAAAATTATGGATTTTAGATGAGTCACTTGACAAGCAAGTGGGATTTAGTGCTCCTTAAGCTATACATTTTTAAACAGCACCTATTTTTAAAAGCAGTCTTTCCCTAAAGAGTCTTGCATCAATGCAGAAGGTGGACTAGAGGGACTGCAGGCATGAACACTTTCATCTTCCGGACTTTGATTTCTCAAGAGCTGCTTATTCTCTGTAAGCTGGTGAAAGAGAAGACCACTTCCTTCTGTTGCTAAAAGTGGAGCAAAGCCTGAAGTAGGTAGAAGTTAAGGCCTCAAGGAAGCTCTCATGTCTTCAGAGCCTGTTATGTGACACACTTGCTACCACAGTCAGTAACAGCTGTCTAAATTATGTAAACAGGCACAGAGCGGAGCCTGGTGATTTTAGAAGGAAATTTGTTGAAAATCTGAGCCATTCTTCATCAGGCATCTCAGGCACTTGACAAGTGCTGGTTGCTGACTCAGAGAGGAGGGAGGGCTTATGGTTCAGTAGCTGACATATCAGCCCTTGACCAAACCACTGTATATTTGAAACACAATCAACTCCACTGGTTTTTAATCCTGCTTGACGTGGGGGGGGGGGCTTTCAGGAAGAAGATCTTCCGTACGATTATGAGACTGTGATGCTGAGGTGCACTGAGACCTTCGATGATGAAGATTTCTAAACAGTATCTTTCTTTGGTAATGTTTTACCAAGCAGTGCCAGGTACACCAGGCACGTGAAGAGGCTTCACCTCTTTCGGTGAAGCACCTCGCTGAGCAGTGTGTGGAGACACTGTGTTGAAGTGGTTTGTTACCATTGACTTCTCCTTCCCTCATTAGTACTTCTTGATGTATCAGTTGACTAATTTATGCTTTTTAAAAATCTTAAAGGTTTTAGCTATTTATTATATCTTAATAAATGCTTTTATCCATCACTATTTATTGTTAAACGTCACCTCACAAATAAACTGAGGCATGTACAGTTAAGTGGCCTTGCCTAGCATAATCTGTGGAAGAGCAGCAGAGAGGCCACATCAGTGGCAGCCTGCACACTACCATAGGATGCAGGTCTCAAACTGCAACCTGTAAAAATCACCACCCTGACAGTGATTACTTTTCTGGTGCAGTTTTTCAGCTTGGGCTGACAAGGAAAGATGGATTTCCTCACAAAGAGTGGGATGAGGCTCTCTTCTGTCTCTTTATGAGGACAGCAGCAGTGGGCACCCACTTCCAAAAAGTGCAGGCACAATAACACACTTTGGATTATTTACTTTTGCAAAGTGTGTAAAGCTGAGTGATCAGCCCTGTGCTCTTCTTCCATATCTAATTCTTTGATGAGTAGTGCTGCTCAAATAGCGTCTTAGAATTAAAAGTGCTGTGAAAATGAATAAAATCCTTCATATCTCAGAGCTATCATTAAAGGCTATTCTGCGGACTTGAACAAATTGTGTTCTGATAGTGGTTATGTTGATGTCATGCTAACAGCCATCACAAACAGAAAGGATAGCAGTTTTATTTTAAAACCTAAACTAAAGCTAGCATGCCCAGGTATCCATTGATCTTCAGCAGCCAGGTTTTACACTGAACCCAAGAGGGCTGGGCTGTTGCCCAGCATTGCCGTGGTGATAAAAGCATGATACATTCAGGCAAACACACGTGGAGCCCGGTACTGAAGTACAAGGGAAGAATAAGGGCTGCAGAGCCCCTTCTGCCCCTGCAGTTGAGGCTGTGATAGCACTCCCTGGTGTATGTTTGCCAGGCTGCTGTCTTTTAAATTGGGGGTGGAGAGGTCCTGTTTGGGTTTAAGTGCCCTTCCGAGTTCTCCAGGGTGCAGCCTTGCCATTTCCTGGCCTTTCTAGTGTGTTTCATTTGTACATACTATCATTGCTTTGAGGCTATAAACAGTGATGGCTTCCCCTCCTCTCCCTCTCATTCTAAAATATCAACTACATGCATTCCCTGGGCAGCCTGGGTTTTGGGACGTGTGCTGGCTGAAATGTATGTACAGACTTTGCATGGGATCCAAGGTCAACTTATTCTTTCCTTTAGCTAATACAGGAGATATATATATATATACCTATAGTAATAAGTGTTTACATTAAATGTTCTGCCTCTTTTCTTATCTTTGTGTAGTTTTGGGGGACACTTTAGTTTTTCTCAGTATTGAGGTTGCTTTTTCTAAAAGCTTTCAACTGCAGATCATACAGATTTTTCTCCTAGAATCATAAAGATTGGAAAAGACCTCCAAGATCATCAAGTTCAGCCTTTGAGTGAACACCACTGTGGCCACTTGAACATATCACAAAATGCCATGTCTGCTCATTTTTTTAACACTTACAGTGATAATGACTCCACCACTTCCCTGGGGTGCCTGTTCCAGTGCTTAATCAGTCTTTCAGTGAATAAATTCTTCCTGGTATCCAACCTGAATTTCCCCTGGCACAACTTGAGGCCTTTTTCTCTTGTAATAGTGCCTGGGAGAATAGACCGGCCCCCATCTCACCACAACCTCCTTTCAGGTGGTTGTAGAGAGGGATAAGGTCTCCCATAAGCCTCCTTTTCTCCAGACTAAACAACCCACCTCCCTCAGCCACTCCTCTACTCATAAGACTTGTGCTCCAGACCCTTCACCAGCTTCACTGCCCTTCTCTGGACTTGCTCCAGCACCTCAATGTCTGTTTTGTAGTGAAGGGCCCAAAACTGAACACAGGATTTGAGGTGCAGCCTCACCAGTGCTGAGTACAGGGGGTAGTCACTGCCCTGGTGCTGCTGGCCACACTATTGCTGATACAGGCCAGGGTGCTATTGGCCATCTCCTGTTCTATTTGCCACACAACATTCAGTCAGGTTTGTTACATTAACGATTCTTTCACCGTGTCCATCTTAATTACTGCGTCAGCTGAGGTCAAACTTGGCAATACTGGCACATGCTGAGTAGATAAAGTTCAAGGGTTAACCACCTTTTCTCATGTTTCCTTTATCACCACCCTTTTGAAGGCCAGTCCAGGACAGAAGTTAAACAGTGGAATATTTCATTTTCAAATTATTTTCAGCCTGCCACCTATGGGAGGAGACAGTTTTAAATGGACACCAGACACTACTGTAAATGCATTCCCTTAACCATCAGACATGAGAGCTTCCAATGCTTCACCAGGAGAATTTTAGGTTAAGAGCAGCCTGAACATTCATGCAAAACAGTAAGAACAATAAGTGTGTTGAGTTAATGTGAAAACAATAACTCTCTAAAATAGTATCAGGCTTTGTGGGCGGTGTAATGACATTAAGGAGAAGATGAAGAGCACATTCCTTTGGTTTCTCCTCTGGCATGATCGTAGTTTACAAGAGCACAGGCCTGTGTGTAATGCAGGAAGATGGTTTCCTGTCCTGCAGAGCCAACTCTACATGGACAATAGCTGTTCTGGCCTGGTGTGTGTGAGGTCTGCTCTGCCTTGGCAGGGAAGCAGCCCTGACCACGGTACTGTTAGGTGTGCACACGTTACACACTGAGCAGCGCTCACTGGTTGGTCTGATGGAAAGGTTTCATAAAAAAATCTGGAAAAATGTAGGCAAGCAGGTCACTGGGGCAATGAGGTAGGAAGGAGTTGGAGGCAGAAGGGCAGCAGGGATGGAAGAGTAGGAAACATGGACACATAAGTGGAAGTGCAGCCATTGTAGGGGTTTGACCAGACAAAGCTGAACAGGACAGAGTAGGACCCAGTGCACTACAGCTGCACAGCAGTGTGGCAGCCCCTCACTTTACAGCACACTGACCATAACAAAGGGCAGTCCTACTGCCCTGGTCATGTGTTCGTGTGAGAAAGCTATGAAAATGAGCCTCTGATTAGCTGCTCTGGAGTCAGTGCACCTAGATACAAGCAAATACCCATCACTACGTCTCCTCATCCAGAACAGCAGGAGCACCTGTCTGGACTTCCCAATTAGCTGTCTGCCTCTCTGCAAAGCTGCAAGCAGAGTGACCCCACACCTGGCTGACATCAGTAAGTCTTGCTGCACTCAGGACTCAGTAGCATGAAAGAGAAACCCAATTGACAAGTAGCTGGCTGTTGTCCAAGCAATCTGGAGCAGTCTTCAAGTATTCAGTTCTACACTTGAGGATCATCTGATTTTCATTTTTTTCATTAGGTAGCAAATAAACGGAAGCTGTTTTTTGCTGTGGTGCAAAGCCAAAGCTATTTCCAAAACTCAAGTGGCCACATGCAGTTAGGAGGAGTGGTGGCCCTGCAGACTATTCCCTGCCTACTTCATTTTAAAATATGGAATTGTCCCCCTGAGGCAAATGATATTTTATAAATATATAACTAACATATCAAAGGGGGAATTTTAAAGGGCATTTAGGAGCCTCAGATTGAAATAGAGATGCAAACAGCTTCTGAAAATCTGTCTTCTAAGCCTTAGCAACAGCAGATGCAGCTGCCCCAGAGCAGCACACCACCACTCCCACCACCACTCCCTCCCTCAGCTGCAGCTGTCTGCACCTCCAGAACCATAGGATATGCTTGGGTAACTGGGGATTGGGGCCCCCTCATGCCAGGATCTGTAAAGTCATGCCCAGCTCTAGGCAGCTTGCAAGCCAAATACAAGACAGGGATATACCGACATGGCAGCAGGCTGGGTGTGCAGGGTGACAGCACAACAGACAATGTTCTCCAGCCTTAGGGTGGGCAATAAAAAGCCAGTTCTAGACTGACTTTTGTAATCAACCTGTGCCAATGATATTTTTTTAAACAGAACTAAAGCAAATATAAATCTCTGGCACTTGCCAGCATCCTAACATGTCTTATGGGGAAAAATAAAAAGATACGGCTGCAGCCTCCACAGAGCTAACAGAGAGAGAGTAAAATTACTGAGACTTCCTCATTTGTGGGGGAACACACGCTATTGGTGTGAATTCTGTACCTCATCCATTAGCTGCGTGTCCTGTTCCCATTTAAACCTCCAGCCTGTGGTGGGTCTGGCCAGCAGCAGCCTGGAAGCTTCAGCACAGGACACGGGAACACGGTGATGTGGACTTTCAACTCACTTTCACACATGTGCTACAGCACAAGTAAATTTGAGAGAGAAGATGAGTAAGGCCATGGATTTTCCTGCTAGAGAGAGCAGCCTGGGAGCCTAGGCTGGCTCTAAATGCACTTAGAGATATAGTCAAGATTGGGGATGATAAAGATGATACCGGAACTGAGATGCCTGGGACCAGTCATATCTAAAATCTGCAGTGGTGGAGGGGGAGTCAGATATACTTCAATGTACAAATCATTTTTTTCTCTGAAAGACATAACAACCCCAAGACACAACAATTCCAATATAATAGTTGCCAACAGAGGCTCTCCAATCTGCCCATAACAGCAAACCATTCATACCATAATGTTTCTTTCTTTAAGATCCCAACAATCACACAGTTGATCTATTCAGCCTTCATTCCCTCT